>NW_025776441.1:0-156948 GCF_021130785.1 Homalodisca vitripennis
GCAGCTATTTTAAGGTGGAATGATGTACTACAACGAGTACATTATCTTAGGTCCTCAGTCTTATCTCTAAAATATAACACTCCAATAATTGTTTTAAGAGGACTACTTAGAAGCATTTAAAGGAGGACTTTTAGCAAATTTCGTAATCAGTCCAATGGAAAAAGCTGTTAAAAATATTATTTTTATAATACGTATATTACTTATCATATTATGGAGTGGCACGTTAATTAATGATTTTTAATTTCAGAAAATTCCTTGTATAAAATATAACTAAGGTACATTACACTTTATGAAATAAAAATATGTCATCTTTAATACATTATATAGTTCAATATTTCTTTATATTCTGTGAGTAAAACTAGATTATAGCCTAAAATGCTACTTTCAACGGTCAAATAATTTTTTTAAACCTAGTTTAAACCTATTAGTACCTACTACTAAAAATCTTCTCATGGACAATATTTAAGCCAATAGAACATTAATTTTATTAACATAAAGCATAGAACTAATTTTACATTTTCAAACCTCGAATACTTTTAATTCAATCTTTTTTTGAGTTTATAAATGTTTCCATTCTTAATTTGTAAAGTAATATATAGTAATAATTCAGCTTAGTTAGAAAAACGCTTGCTTAAAGAAATATTTTTTTGACTATATAAAATACCTAACTTTAGTATTATAAGAATTTTGCTAATAATAACTTTGTATAATTGTTACTGGCAGATACTATTGGCTTCGTACGCAGTTTTGCATTGAAAAAAGGGGGAATATGGTCATATATTTCTTAAATTACATAATAACGACACCAGAGATGAGTGGTAGTCACTGAAAAATATTGAATCTCCAGATCTAGGTAAGTTTAAGTAAAGCAGTTTTATAAGTACTTGTTAAATAACTTGAATCATGATTGTGTTGTAATATTAAAATGTTTACAATGAACAAGTTTGATATCAATGTTGAAAAGTTCTTTTAAATAATATCATGTGTTTGCTCAAATGTACTTATTATGAGAATTGGACCAGAAGGAGAGAGAGTAATTCTAGTGCGCAACATAAACCTATGTACCAAATTCCTTGTCTCTATGTTTTTTAGCTTTTGCTCAGCTTTATATATATATATATATATATATAAAGCTTTATATATATATATAATCTCTTAGAGCAGTTTCTAAAGAAAAACTACAATTGTTTAATGTACAATATTTCGTTGTACTACAACTTTGTCAAGTACCCTTGTAAAACATACACAGAATAAAATAAAATAAACAAAAAAACATATATATATATATATATATATATATAAAACTGCAGCTATTCGGTTAAATACAGCATTGATATAGTTATGAATAAGTGCGGTTGACTAGCAAACACTAACTCAGATATTTAGTAGGTGACAATGTTTGCGGACTCCAACGTTATAGTAAAGTGACATGTTTGCTCTGTGAGACACTAAGTGCTACGGCTATCAGTCAATTCTGTGTAATAACCGCTGAAGGGTCCGTTTTGGGCTAAGTTTACTAGAATTTCCAATCAAACACATAATCACTGTGTAATCACTTGTATATTGTTTACAGGTGGTATACGTAATCGAAATGTTGTAAGTTTTTTTGTATAAAGTCCTATTTTACCTTCTATAAAGTTACAGTCGGTAATAATTATCAAAATTACCACCTTAATGTTATGTGTTTTAAGAAGTTATTGATGATAAGAAAAACGGTGGAACCTTTTGAGTGTTTTGTAGATACTTGTAGATAAACTGTCTAAAACAAGATTTCTTCCTTGCTTATTAAATTCTCTACTAGTTACATCTCATGTATTTCAGACTGTTTTTTCTTTAGTTAATTTAATGTAGTGGCTTTATTAATGGATCGTAGAAACTTCTATACTATTATCTACGTCTCTTGGTTTATAATTTAAAAGTGAATAATGCATTATAACACCCTACAACGTGTAAGTTCTAACTTTAAAATTACATTCTATAGTAGCTTTTCGGATTCTAATTTTAATTTTACATATACATATACTTGTAAAATTCCGACATTACGATATATTTGTCAGCGGATTTGTATTTCGTGGGCACTGCGAACTCGATATAAAAGCTATTTTTCGTAAATCATTACCAATTTTTTTTATGTTTATGTAATTCCAACCCACCTTCATACAAAATTTTTGAAGGACGGGATTGGTTTGTTTTTAATTTTTCACAGTTTTTGCATCGGGCTTCCAAAGATCTCCAGTTTTTATATTTTATGAATAAGTGTATGAGTGAACTTAGCTTCATCAATGACAATTTTAATGTTATAAATGTTATCTACCTCAGGATTTATAAAAAAGTATAATCTTAATAAAAATAACAAAAGCGAATAGTCTGTGTGAAGTACTCGGTTTTTAGATGAAAACTTTTAAAAAATTTGCAATTAAACTTATGACTTTATTCATTATAAATATATGAATAGATGCAGACTTATGGCTTTATTCTTACACTTTCTATTGAGCTTGAAACATTGAAGAAACTAAAATATGAATTTTACTTATAGTCCAGGAAAATTGCAGTTAAAAATGGTCAAATAAATAAATGTTTTCTTACAGCAAACTAATGGCACAATTTAGTCAAATACATCATAAATGTATAAAAAAACCATTCCGAACCAAAATCGTCTATTAGGGGGTATAGGAGGGGTGGTTTTTAGAGGTGAAAATGGTTTTTTGCAATTTGTGAGTAAACGATGCATCCTATTGAAAAAATTCAAACATAAAAGTTGTTGGAAATAAAAAAATCTACAACTTATGTAGTAATCATTTTTGCCCTAACCTCAAAAAATGTCCCCAAAAAATTTAAAAAAACCGGTTTTTTTGGTTTTTAATTTTTTTTCTTTTACAAAAAATGGTTCGATTGAGCTGAAAGTTTGATCAAAATATACTTTGTGCTATTCTAAAAAATACTGTATTTTTTTCATTAATAAATTATTCAGCCGTTATAATAACATTTCACTTTAAAAAAATATTTTGATAATTTTCAATCACCATTTTGAAACATTTTTTTTAAATGAAAAAAGGTTCTCTGACGGCTCATTATTTTCGTTTTTTTGTCTATTTTTGAAGAAATGAAATAAAAAAATACGTAGTTTAATTGAAAAAAACTGCAGAAAAATTGAAAATAAACAAAATATTGACATTTTTTATTATACATTGTATTATTTTTACGTGGAAAATTTGTTATTATTTATTTAAAATTATAATTTTTTTTTATGTTAAAGAATTTTCGAATATTTTGAAAAAGTTTAGAAACATTGTTGAATGTGAAAGTTGGATTACAGGTATATATAGTACAGGTATATAATAGTGTCCTTGAAGCAAAAGGGCGGGGTCAATCCTATTCTTCTCTTATATGGGTCTCAGTATGTTTCTAAGCATTCAATAAGCAGCTGCTTTGTCGTCAGTCAAGTTATATTGGAGTAGTGTCGTGAAATAAGCCTCGTGATTAGCAATTTACAAGATTTTTGTCCATATAAAATACAAATCGTAAGTAAAACTTGAAAATTTTGGCGAAACAAAATTTTATACAAATTATTGAATAAAAATTATTAAAAATAATACAGATCATAAAACTTTGTCTCTGTACATAAAATTTTACGCATGCTATTTATCTAGTAATTTTTATGTATTTTCAGTATACTAATTCTATCGTGCTTTCTGCATTTTATAGATTCACGTAAATGGTGGAAAAGGTAGCTTCTTGTATCATTTGTAAAAGCCGCGATGGAGATTTGGTGAAAATAAAAAGTCGAGGGAATAGATATTCTTATTTCGTCAAGTACTCAAAGCAATGATCAGCGGTACAAAACATTTCAGAAATTGACTGAAGCACACTTTCATGATGGTTGTCGATCGGCATACAATAGACCTCAAACAATTGTTACAGCTTCCAAAGAACAAACAAGAAAACAAATCTATCGGAAAGAAAGATTATGAAAGAAGCATGTGATTTTGATTTTTGAGCATCATTGTGTTTTTTGTGAAGAACCTTGTAACCAAAATAGAGCATTTCGCGGCATACAGAAGGTTTGAGACTAAAGAAAAATTTTATCAACTTTTAAAGGCAAGAGATGTTTCAGAATCATTTTAATAAAAGTCTGTTAGTTAGACTGAATTTTCTCAAAGAATCAGATGAAAGTTCAAGCTTATTATCATAATAGGTGCATGTTATCATTTTATGATGGGACAAGCTCAACATCTTGTAGACATACATCGAGTGTAGATTCTAAAGATTTCATAAGTTACTGCGTATATTACTTAAAAAAATTCATCCGAGTGACAATTTTCCGCTTAACAAAATTAAAGAAGATTTTGATGGATTTTGATGGTGATATCCCAACATTAAATACATTTAAAAAAATTGAGTGATTAGTTTTGATAACGATCTTTTCTTTCCTTCAATGAAAGGAGATACAATCATTACATTTAAAAAAAGCAGGGAAAAAATGAGTAGAATATGGTACGAATCACGATCAGATGAACGTAGAATATGAAAAAAAGATATTTATATTTTTAAGTTCACTGAAAAAAAAACATAAATATTCCAAAGAACTTTTGGAAAGAAATAATGGTTTCTTGATTCAATTTCAATAAGAATTGTAAAAAATATTGTAAAAGAAATAAAAAAATATATGATGAAAAATACAAATTACAAAAAATTTACTAAGACTCGAATTCTGTTTTTTTATTTATTTAAAAATTTCCACGTAATTGATAAAATATGCATGATTCATTATTATTTTGCTTAATGCTTACAAATAGCACTGGTATAAAAAAAATTTATAATTTAAAATAAATAATAAACAATTTTTCCACGTAAATAATACAATGTATAATGAAAAATGTCAATATTTTGTTTATTTTCAATTTTTCTGTAGTTTTTTCAATTAAACTACATATTTTTTTATTTCATTTCTTCAAAATAGACAAAAAAAACGAAAATAAAGAGCCGTCAGAGAACCTTTTTTTCATTTAGAAAAATGTTTAAAAATGGTGATTGAAAAATTATCAAAATATTTTATCAAGTGAAATTTTATTATAACGGCTCAATATTTCTTAATGAAAAAAATACAGTATTTTTTAGGAATAGCCACAAAGTATATTTGCATAATAGCATGCATAAAATTTTATGTACAGAGACAAAGTTTTATGATCTGTATTATTTTTAATAATTTTTTATTGAATAATTTGTATAAAATTTTGTTTCGCAAAATTTTCAAGTTTTACTTACGATTTGTATTTTATATGGACAAAAATCTTGTAAATTGCTAATCACGAGGCTTATTTCACGACACTACTCCAATATAACTTGACTGACGACAAAGCAGCTGCTTATTGAATGCTTAGAAACATACTGAGACCCTTATAATAGAAGAATAGGATTGACCCCGCCCTTTTGCTTCAAGGACACTATTATATACCTGTACTATATATACCTGTAATCCAACTTTCACATTCAACAATGTTTCTAAACTTTTCAAAATATTCGAAAATTCTTCAACATAAAAAAAATTATAATTTAAAATAAATAATAACAAATTTTCCACGTAAATAATACAATGTATAATGAAAAATGTCAATTATTATTGTTTAATTTCAATTTTTCTGCAGTTTTTTCAATTAAACTTACGTATTTTTTTATTTCATTTCTTCAAAATAGACAAAAAAAAAAACGAAAATAATTCACCGTCAGAGAACCTTTTTTCATTAAAAAAAAAATGTTTCAAAATGGTGATTGAAAATTATCAAAATATTTTTTTAAAGTGAAATGTTATTATAACGGCTGAATATTTATTAATGAAAAAAATACAGTATTTTTAGAATAGCACAAAGTATATTTGATCAAACTTTCAGCTCAATTCGAACCATTTTTGTAAAAGAAAAAAAATTAAAAACCAAAAAAACGGTTTTTTTAAATTTTTTGGGAAATTTTTGAGGTTAGGGCAAAAATGATTACTACATAAGTTGTAGATTTTTTTATTTCCAACAACTTTTATATTTGACTTTTTTCAATAGGATGCATTGTTTACTCACAAATTGCAAAAAAAACCATTTTCACCCCTAAAAACCACCCCTCCTATACCCTCCTAATAGACGATTTTGGTTCGGAAATGGTTTTTTTTTTATATATTTATGATGTATTTGACTAAATTTTGCCATTAGTTTGCTGTAAGAAAACATTTTTTTTTTTAATCAGGTAATACGACTGGACTATTACTAATACTGGATATATAAATGTAAAATTAAATAAAACTGGTTTCCCACAAAGCTGTCAATATACAGAGTCTTTAATTATAGATTATAATTTAGACCATACAAAAACTGTTCTATTGCAGTTGAACTGTTTGAAAATATATTTAGGTCACTAAAAGTTTTCAACTTTATTAAGAATTGTTGAGATTATTTGTGCGCATTACTCAGTATTCATATGTGAGGGGAATAAGGGAATAACATTTTTCAAATGTACTGGGAAACTGTGCAGGATCTGTGAGAGACGCATTATTAACTAAGGGAATAATAATTAGTTTCCAGATTAACAGACTCAATACCAACCGCCGCCTACTTGATTTATGAACTTAATAAATGTCTTCCTTCTCCTTCTGCCTTTCCATCTATCGATTCCTAGTCGTGAACAGTTATGATCGTTTAGATTTCTTGAGTCTAATTTCCCCAAAAAATATCTCGAGAGACACCTAGGGTATTCTTGTAAACAAATTAATTTACCAGGAATTCTCGAAAACGAATTGCAATCTTACGTGTGACATTCAAGACTCAAAGTCTAAATGATTAGCAATATCTTATTCAATAAAGATTTTCTAAATTCTTCAACACATGCACAAACATATTATTAGTTCAATCACTTTTTTACGAGAATTTACATGTGTTAAAAGTCAAGTTATAGTTCTCATGGAAGGAACTTTGGAATTTCTAACTGCGGATATAACTTTCTAATGACTGAGGGAAACCTCCAGATTGTGAGATGCATTATAGTATTTGGGATCTCTAATAATCTAGAGACCAAGACATTTTAGACGTAGAAAAACTGTCAAAGGACCATAAGATTTTCTAAACTCAATAAACCCTAGTGACGAAAAGCTTGTAATATATCGTGATTTAATCATTAAAACATAAATAATAAGAAAAATGAAATGCCTATTGCAATATACTTCACATCACAAACAAGGAGACATGAAAATTTTTCTTCATGAACACATGCATAATAAAATAAGATTTATCATCTTACAAAAAATGGGTTAGACTCTTTAGTTTTCAAATTTATATGGAAGGACCATATAAATTTGAAAACTTATGTCCTTCCGTTTTCAGTCTGAAAACATTTTTTAAAGAAGGTTTAAGTGCTTTGTGCGCACACTGAGAGGATCGGTTGTCCTCTTAATAGTGCCAGACTTCCGTAGTCTCAATGTCCTACAGGCTACCGCCAAACCCCCCCCCCTTCACGGAAGACATAGTCTGGAACTGTTTAGCACATTAGTTCGGGCTAGGCCTGTGAAATTACGCCACTAGGGCTTTCCTCGTCGGGGGAATCACAGAGTTAAGGTTAATCGAGGTCGAAGTTTCTTGCCTAAAGTACCGACTAAATATAGTGCTTTACACAATGCCAGCAACCCTCTCCCTGGACCATAACTCCAAAGATGCTCTTGGGAATGACCGTGAAGGCGATCTTAGCAGGGAGAGAAGCCCGCTGCACATACCACCTGTCGCATTTTAAACACGTGTGCTGCGCCGTGCCTGCAATGACAAACAGAACAGACAGACCGAGGTGGCGAATTTGCTCACCTTTAAAAAATAGGACTGAAAATACCTGTGGCCCGAGAGAAATTGGGTCACTAAGTAATTGAAATCACCACGCTCCTGTTCCGTCCATCGTGGAATATCCGAGAGCTAAAATGGCTGACTTTTACCATACAACCTATATTGTTTACTGTAATAAAAGATTTGAATTTGAATTCTGAAGGGTCCAAAGTCCTCTCGTTTCGATTTACCAAGCTTCCAAAGCTGCGATTGCGCTGTTTTTTGTATGGTTGTCCGCCTCAGTCCTAAGGCGGTAGATTACATGTCTCTACATTGCAAGATGGTAGATGGGGACGACACCAGGGATCACAATCAATAAATTGATATGACACACACGGTCCTTGACGCTGGGGAGCGCCGGTTTTCGTAATCATGATCCAAGTTGTGGGACCACACATCAGGTCCTTACGGAGGGACAGATTGAAATGATGACATCAATAAGCGGCGTTAGCAAGGAAGCGGCTTCCGACGTTAGGGGTGAGCCTACCCAGAGCTGCAACAGCTTTGCAGCTTAATCGGCTGCTCCTGCCCGCCGAAGGAAAGCTTGTTGAAAATCATCATCCCGAGGTTCTAGCAGCAGGCTTGATTTCCAGTAGTGCGTTGTCCATTTGCAGAGGTAACACGGTTGGAATTCTCGTCTTCGTAAGTAGCAATATCTCTGTCTTGCTGATTGCCAGAGACAGATCATGAGCCTTGCAATCACTGGTTGTCTCTGGGCAGAACCAGGTCGAGTTTGAGTGTCACCTGCTTAACGTTTCTCGCTGCGAGTAACGCAGCAACGTCGTCGGCATATTCAACAAAGAGGATATCGTCTGGAAAAATGGCAATAGACACAATCAACAGGTCGGGCTCGAGAATCTAAAACTGTGCAGATCCGGAAGTGATGGAGACACGCCGCTGACCTTAGGTGAATTATACAGCAGGATGCGAACCGTCAAGTAAGACTCGATGATTTTCAGAAGATAATAGACACGTGGAAATGAGGGCTCTAGCACTCACAGCATGTCGCTCCAACTGGTAGAATTAAACGCGTTTTCACATCCAGCGCGACGAGGACTACTCGGTGTGACGAGTGCTTGTGGTCCTCCGCCATCCGCACTTCCTACACTACCTTCTGGAAGAGGTAGAGTGGCTTGATAAGAAACCGTTCTGTTGCGATTGCAAGTCACCCCCAGAGACGATCGCCTGTGTTAGTCTGGCACGAATACATTTCTCCATCACCTTTCCTGCCATTCTAAGCATACAACAGAGGTGAAATTAAAAATAAGTACCCGGTGCAGCCTTAGTCTTGGGGATCAAGACTAGGCGAGCCCACCTTCCATAAAGAGTACAAAACACAATTTGCTAAACACGCTTTGAGTAAACGACTCTACATCACGTACATCTTAATTTTTATAGCAAATCATAAGTAAGAAATCCATAAATCCTCTTGAATTATAAATTGGGAAATGTAAAGTTTTCTAATTTTCTCAATAGGTTTCAAATTTTATTTTACTTAACCTCAGTTTTTGTATCTAAATTAAATTACTGAGATTTACTCAGTTCCATAATTACCTTTAGATATAATAGTAATAATTGTTTAAGACCTATTAAAAACTAACTGACTGAAAGCGGAAATTTAATCTCCGTGTCAGAATGCAGTGAAGCCAACACGACAGCTGAGCGATGTGTTGTATATTAAATACAATACCGTGAAGCTAAGTTATTGGAAAAGATTTATACGCTGTCAAACATTTGGCTCAAGAATAATTGTTTTGTAACAATCACTTACTAAAGTAACATAAGATGACAAGCAGTGGACTGGAATGATAAAACTTATCTCAACACTTCATAACAAAGGTGTATTTAATTTACATTGTAAATCATTTATGTCAGTTAAAAAGTTACATAACAAGGCAAACACTTGGTCATCTGAGGTTAATTTTTAATGTTTTAGAGATCAGCATAAAATTAAAATTCTCTTACTTGCACAAATACCTTAAATTTTAGAATTTTACCTCAGACTTACAGTTTTATATATTTATATTCATACATAGTATTATATTGCATCGTCCAGTAAAATAAAAATTCAGTAACACTGCGTTTAGAGATCTGCAACAACGTTAGTCGTAGGTGGATGATCGACGAATGCAAACGTATTGTGACCTGTATTCTGTAGTTCAGTTTTAATAATTAGTGCTGTGTTTAGTTTTTTATTAAATCCATGTTTGAGTTAGTAGACTTGACGCACAACATTGTGGTTGTGATTCCTGACTTAGGCGTTGTCCCAACGCTCTGGTATGATTTTATTATTTTAGCCTAGTTTGTAATTATGTGTCACGGTAGTTATTTGCCTGAAGAAGCGATCAGATTTCAGATCTTGAAACGTAGTGTTACTGATTTGTTTTCACTGAACGATGGCAAATGTCCGGAAAAATCCTGTTTCCTTCACAATCCTTCCATCATAAAAAATAAACTTCAAGCAAAAAATTATTATGGCGACTGGAAAACTATATAAATGTTGTATTAATTAACTAAAAAGTTATAGTTGTATAGTAAAAGATTTACTTCTTTAAAAATGTACAAGGTCGTAACCCAATTTAGCTACAAGATTTTTTCTGAGATGTTAAGAATTTATTGTACGGTGCCCTTCAACTTGTTGAGTCAGGTGACGCTTTAAAAACTTTATTAATATTAAATAAATAATTATGTAATTGATCTATGATATTGGAAATACATTTGAAACCTCAAGTGTATGTGTTAAATAAAAAAGTTAAAGATTTGCTTAACTTATAAAAAAGTCAACAAAAACTATTCATTCAGTTATGATGTATTAATGGTTAGGGAAAGTAAACATAAAGTTAAATTTTTAGCAATAATCATACGTAATATATTATGAAATTCAAGATTTGGGCAAGAATAAAGGGAGTATATTTTAGGATACTCTTTGGTTGATAAAAGTTAAAGGAGTAGTAAAATAAAGTAGTTTCTCCAAATGATTAAGCGATAATAAATTTACTATTTATTCTCTATTTGTTAACAAATTATAGAACATTCCAAAAATTTTCTTCAATAACTGTCTTTTTTAAATGACGGAAAATAAATTCTTAAATTAAATGTGACCTATTCTTGTCAGTAAACAATTTTGTGACATGTTACGTTAATCGCTCAGTATGATCGGAAAGAAAAATATATAAAAACGTTATTTGTAGGACGGCCATATATGATATTGATTTATACTTAACTATTAGGACTGTTATCCAACTAGGTTTATCATACAAATTGCATAGTTTAAAAAATGGTCGTAAATAATAAATTTTGATAAAAACCATTTATCTAAAATTAAATTAACACTTCTTTTAATCATCCAGCAATAACTTCTTTGGATAAAAACCTTTTGGTAAAACAAGCCCACCGAAGCTGTCAATAAATAAAGGTTAAATGGACATTTCACATTCCCTCCCTGGCTGTGTGATTTGTTATCTGGCTGCAACATAGAATGAACTACTCGTCATACGTGCTCGATTGCTCTATTTTACTTTTGACATTTCTCCGTGTTCACAGTCAAAAGTCCACACTTTGCTACAAAGCGTGACGTGTCTGCCGCTAATTGGTGGTACTGTTCCAGTTAATGTGTTCATTTTGGCGTCAAAACATAAGTACAGTGCCACCCTCACTGAACGCACAATAGTTTTAATTTGTGAAAACTACACGTAACCTTCACTTATTCTATGTATATAAATCACATCAAATATTTTTTTTACATATGTCGCTTCATGTAAGTTATTATCATATTAGTTATTCCATATAATTATATTAATTCCGTCAAAAACTAATTCACGGTTTTCTTGGTCACTACTAAGTGTTGTATAATTATTAATCATTTTCATCCATAAAAGGATGTCTTAGATTTCACCTGAATAAACGGACAGAAAGATTTTTTACAACGTAGTGTTTCAGCTTTTATATAACAATAAAATGTGTAGAATATTGTCTTAACCCTTTAATAATACAGGGTGTCAATTAAGTCTGGAACCTCTTTTTTTAATTTTTGAACCATAATAGAAAGAAATAAAAAAGTTCACACGTGCTTACTGGTGATAGTAACGCACACATCTGTCCAATTACCGACCGGATAATCCCTTTGGGGGACGGTCCACAAGGAGTCAGACAAAATTGTTAAATAGCAGCATAGGTCAAGTTAAATTTAGGTCAAGGTAATTTAAAATGGTGACTCGTATCTAGCAATGCTCCAAAATGAGATAATTCCTGCACTACAAGCTGCTCTTGGTCGACAATTTCAAAGAATTTATTTCCAACAAGATGGCATGCAACCACACTTTGCTCTCCTTGTTAGAGAATACTTGGATACATATATTCCTTCACAGATGGATTAGAAAGACGTGGTGCAGTAGAGTGGCCTGCTCGTTCCCCTGATTTATCTCCGCTGGATTTTTTTCTTTGGGGATACCTCAAAGATAAAGTTTATTATACTAAGCCTCGAGATTTGGCGCACCTAAGAAATCTCATAGTCCAAGAAGCTCAAGATATTCCTCGTGAATACCTTCAAAAATTCAGTGGATGGCTTTTACAACCGCCTAGGACATTGCCAGACGATGGTAGGGGAACATTTTTGAACACTTACTTTGATCACAGGTACTTAAAAATTGGTGTGTTTACTTGTAGTACTTAATAATTTACATTGTTCAATTGTTTTAAAATTCAAATAGCTATAACTAACTGAATGAATCCACCTTTTTAAGTCCGGTTTGCGGCATTGTACTCTGCTAAGTAAGACCTTTAATTTGATACCAAACGTGACCTATGCTGCTATTTAAGAATTTTGTCTGACTCACCTTGTGGACCGTCCCCCAAAGGGATTATCTGGTCGGTAATTGGGCAGATATGTGCGTTACTATCACCAGTAAGCACGTGTGAACTTTGGTATTTTTTTTATATTGTGGTTTAAAAATTAAAAAAAGAGGTTCCAGACCTTATTGACACCCTGTATAACATTATAAAGATGAAATATATATACAACACTTATATATTATTTGTATTTTCTATACCATCGCACATAACAAAATATTTTATTAAAACAATATAATCATAAAACTGTAATGATTACCACTTTTGGATTGGCAAACGACAACAGGATTTTCACTTAACTCTTACGAGTGTATGTGTAACTTATATATGAGTAACTATCTAACTAATAATATGAGTAACTCATAACTTATGTATGTGTTAACTTTGGATTGTATCACATCAGCTTGCTATACGTATATAATTATTTAGCTTTAACCTACTATAGTGAGGCATTTTAGATACCAACAAATATTTTGTAATTATTTGTTTATTTCCGCATAGTTTATACGATATTTATAACGATTATTTATTGTATAGAGGTAAACTATTTCAAGTTTCGCTATCAAAATACGAGCGAGTCACATTGCAAGGATTAAATTAAGTTATTTTAACTATAGATTCAACACAGTAAAAAAACCAATTTTTGTTTAGATCTTTCACTTTTTAGGTTCAAAAGTTACGATAAAATCAAGAAGTCGTATTAAAAATAATTATTATTCTACTCAAAATCTAGCAATAACTGATAAAATATCTCCAAATAATCCCAGATATGCAAGAATTTATAAATAATATTGAATACACACCCTTTGCTATCTTCTGATAGGCACTAATATTAACGCCATCTGGATAGCGTGGTGAAAAAAAATATCTATACGGTTAAATGTGGGCATTGAGCACTATGTTATTACCTCGAGTCATTGGACTAGTCGTATGATTTATTGTAGCAGGGTTCTCGTTAGTTTCCTCTGTTCCTTCTAATTTGTTGAAAAACGAATATAAGGGTCAGTTCCCATGTATGTGTATCCGTTTCATGAAATGAGTATTTAGTGACGCCGCAAGTCTGCCGTCGAACTAGTAAGTTCAACTTCTCTCCACTAAAGACGTGGTTAATATTCATTTGCTTGATTATATAGTGTATCATATATTCCCGAGTCTGGTGAAGGATATTGTACGCTCCCTACCAGTACCGGCGGCAGACCTTCGTTCTGTGAGTCACCATATATTACTTAATACCAAAATTAGGAGTATGCCACATCACATAATTATCGTGTGGTTTGCTGAGATGGCTTGAAAAAAGATGACGTATTGTTTTAGCCTAATAAATCAAAGGCCTCAATAACAGTAAGCCTAATTCCATGGTTTTAAATGCACCATAATAGAACTAATTCTTTTCCAAGTAGAATTAAGTTTTATGCGAAAATTAATGTCCGCAGATAATATCTTTCCTAAGATCTATTGCAAGACGATACTTTTATATTTTTGTTTTTTTGGAAAGGTACCATATCATATTTTAACTAAAAAAAAAACACTGAAAATAAACATTGTTTCTAGCGATGTAACACTATATTTACGCCTGGATTTACAATGGTATAAATACGTGATTGGCGTCAGCAAAATTCACTCTTCTTGGATTATCAATAAACCTAAGTATTCTCTCCGCCAGATCAGAAGAATAGGGAATTGGTCTTAAAAAGTAATGGCAGAAAACAATGGCTAAGACTTTACTTATTTCTCAGTGGCAAGTAATTTACTATACAGTAAAATATTTGCAGGTTTGGAAAATCTAAACGGAGGTCTTAACTTAATAAATGACAAATTAACGTTTAAAGAATAAATAGTTTTTTCCAGCAATACGATGCCATCATTATATTATTGTAAACTTTTATAAATTTTACTGGAGATGAGAAATCTAACACAAATAAAAATCTTTTTAAATAATCTGTATTTGTTACAAAAATAAATATCGCAAGGGATGGGGCTGGAGGGTACGGATCAACCTCAACTTCCCCAGAAGCCTGGTCATAACACTTACAGCTCACACCCATCAAACCCTCAGACAGACTGTAATAAAACCAGTATTGTAATTTCAGTCATATAATAAAGGTTTATTGTAATACAAAATATAACCAATTGAGGTTTGCATCCTTTACTATGTTAATCTGTAACTATGATTAATTCCTTTTCTAACATTAATCTATGTGACATATAGCAACAATTAAGCAATTATTGTGATAAACTTTTAAAGTGTGAATTTATGAAAACAACTAAAGTAATACGATTATACTGTATTTATAGATTTGGCTGTTATTAATCTATAAAATGGATTTTTAAACACAACTGTAATAGTATACAACACTACATTCGTACCTCTCAATGTTATTAATTTATATACTAATATAACTTCAGTGACTTATTGAGTAGCAATATTGCAGCACTGCATCGGAGACAGGTGTCTTGGACTGCAGTAAAGAAGATTGATATTTTCAGTTCTACTCCTAATCGATGTCACATCATTCAAGTTTAATAGATTTGTTGCTTTATGATAACTAAACAAATTTATGATAAATCTGTACTAAAGCTGTGCTATGAAAATTGATTTGATATAATGACATCTACGCATGTATTATGAATATTTTATTTTACTTATAATAATTAGGAGGTTGCAAAACATTATTCTTTTAAGAATAGGGGTGTTCCAAGTACTTGTAACTGCTTCTTCAAGTTAAATTCGACAACTCTAAAAGTCCGTCTCTCAGAAACAAATAGACGTAGTTGTTAATGCTGTTGTTATGTATCCTAAGTAGCAAGGTTCATATTGAGTATTTTCTCGATCAAACAATTATTATTTATATAGAAGGAAATTGTACTTAAGCATAAAAATAACTTCCTAATCATCAAATTTATTTTTTTATTACTAAAAGTTCCTTCATATTCTATTACTTTGTAAGATATTCTTTATAAAAGAAGCAAGTCATTTTATAGAACTTATTGTGCATCAAATCATACCTTGTGGTTTTTAATACTTTGGTATGGTAAAATATAGCATTTTATTAACCCATGAACAATCTATGCTCGCTGCCTAATGTTATAACATAGAGAAATATTGATATTTTTTTAATTATTGAATTTGAATTATAATTTCTGTTACACCTTATCTTGAAGAAACTATTATTTAAAATTTGTTTGTAGACAAACTTCACAGTAATTCCATTACGAAATGCTGTGTATGGTTTACAGATTCGAGATACAGTACTTAAAATTCGTCTGTATCTATAAATAAGGACAATTTTTATTTATAGAATATTTAATAAAATTTTGACCATAACACTCTGTAAACACAGAACAAATATGGTATACCTAATATTTGTCTATTTATCTTAGTAAAGCTACACAAATTGTAAGTACTAATCTTTCAGTGATGAGGTCCGACACACGTATTGGAATTAGGAAGAAAATAACATTTAATCAGTTTCGAAACTGTATATTTCTTTGCGCTACGGACATTTATTGCATGGAAATACTGAGAAATCAGAAAAATGCAATTTGAATATTTGTGCGTCTACAGTGCCAAAAAAGTTTTAGTTTGAATTTAATCATATAGTAGTAGTTACTCACGGTTTCGCAAGCAAATTTTTGATGAGCACCCGGGTTAACATAGGCATATCCTTTTTTAAAACGCCTCTCTGATAATTTCTGGAAGATATTTCTATCTCCTCAATTATTTTTTAATAACTGGACTCTAGTTTTAAAGAGCACTGTTTTATGCTTGCATACAAATTAAAATGCTTCAAAGTTATTTGTAAACCTTGTGCAGTACATTTTGTACCCTTGCTTTCCAATCTCTGTTAGCTTTATTATATTTTTTTTATTCTTTCACTGGCTTATTGCTTCGCTTGTTTTCTTGTAGAAACAGTGCGGATAGTTCGTTGGACCATATTAGTGTCTGTTCCCTCCTTTATTGTTCCTCTAGTTCTTGTATATATACCGTCGCACAAACCGATTTCGAGTGTTAAATATAAATTAAAGGGTTTGAGCTCGTTTTTGGTATATAATACAAGTTAAGAGGTTAGGTAAAGAGTATTGTCATAACCATTAGTGGCCAAGTACGAAAGTTAATATTTTGTTCATAGTACAGGGTGGGCCATAATTCAGTTGTCAAAAATGCATTTGGTGCAATAATATACCAAACAAGCGAAAATACAAATACATTTATTTTACTATTTAGTACAAATACAATTTATTAATACAGGAAAACATGAAATATTCAATGAACCTACAAAAGATGCTCAAAGTGGTCTCCAGGCTGTTCTAAGCAAAGATTGCATCTTTTTAACACAGATTTACAAATTTTGTCGCAAATGTTCCTGGACTGTAAGTTTTCAAATTCTGATTGGATTTGTTCCTTTAAATGCTCAACATTATGAATCTTGACTGAATAAACCTCATTTTTTAGTATACCCCAGACTGAAAAATCCATCAGTGTTATATCTGGGGACCGTGGAGGCCATTCAATAGTACCCCGTCTGCCAATCCATTCATTAAAGTTATTATTTAGAAAGTCTCTCACAATAAGTCCATAATGGGGGGGGGGTGCTCCATCTTGTTGCCATATCAACTTTTCCTTAACCGGCCGCAGGAAAAGTTGTGTTTTGACTTAGTCAAGTTCACAACTACTACGCTAGGAAAAACAAAGTTTAGGGATTGCTAGTGACAACTGACTTATGGCCCACCCCGTAGATTAGTTTTCACCTTCAATCTTACTAAAATTCTATTGGGTCTGTCAAATTTAAGAGCCTAGCTTCCTTTGATTCCCAAAAGAAATCTATATCAATTGTAACATTGAGGTATGCATACACCTACGCAGTTCACAGAAACTCTTCTTATTGTTATTGCCACTCTATCTCTTACGTAATAAAAATATCTGTAGTGTATTTTATTGCAGTTTTATTATTTAAAACTTGCAGGGTTGTTATGTTTTTAATTTTCGTTACAAGACAAGTATTGAAGTTACTATTAGTAAATTTTGAGCAATAAAATCGGACGTAATCACTTAGAAACTGTTCAAGAAATCAAGACTCGGCATTAACTCATAAATATTTTTTTATAAGAAAATAATTTTATTTAGACATTTTCTTGCATAGAACATTATAGTAAATGTTAAATTTAGTTATGAAATGATTTAATTAAATAATGTGCAATTCAGGTAAGAAATGCAATGTGGTCCCTTAAACGAACGTGTACACACATTACGAACAAATTAGAAAGTACCAAAGATTGTTGCTTATCAATTAAATTTCTTTCAAATAATACTGATTTAAATACATACTAAACAAAAAAATCTGTAAATAAAACCAGAATGGGATAAAACACAGCACCCGAAAACGAACTATAAATAACTATTCTAAGATAATAACTGTATTATGTTTTTTTATGTTTTATTATTATGAACAAACCATTTATTATTGATTTTTATGTGCTTCCTCATTTCATATGAGTTTTCCCGAACAAACATATGCTACAAGTAACAGTTTCAGAACCACTTGATAAAACAGACAAAGCAATCCATATAATTTAATATTGCAAAACTCATGAATGCAGGAATGATGATTTAGAGTTGGTAATGTCTTACAGTCCATTTCACAGCCACAAGATCCTCCATTAGTTTTAGATTACCTGCATACTTCACCTGTACTTCACAGTCTGCTATAATACGATTTACTTCAGTTCTCAACATATCCAGAACTTGCTTAACTTGTTTCTGCTGGAAGGTTTTCCCTCGGGATTTATTTACTAACAGAAGTAAATAAATAACCTCTTCCCAGAATATATTGTAATTTTTAAGTTTATACTGACACAATAAAATTATTCAATTACTTAATAATCATAATAAATTCTTCTCATTAGAAATAGATTTCATAGATTAAATGAAGTAGAAACAAAAGTTTTAAATTGTCAACAACAATTAGATGTTATTTTATATATGTATAATCATGTAGTAGTTACTGGGAATAACAGTCTGGCCATTATATTACTTGTTAGCACAATTCAAATAATACGAAATGTTCTTTCAACAAAAACGAATCTATATCTCATTCTGTTATTCATATTATGCAAGGAAATTAAAGAGGTTTGTTAACTCTATAACATATATATGTATATAGGTTATTAATATAATACGTTTACAGTCTAAATATGAGCATTTTGTTTCAATAAAGATCACATACGAGTATAATGGTTAACAAATATCAATATTGTGATGTGGCGAATATTCGTATAATATTTAATATAGTTTTACATATACAGAAATGTATTTCCATGTAACTTGAAGTTAAAATAAGCAAAACAACATGTGATCGGCTACCATACAGCAGTTTAATGCTTTGGTTATTATTATAAATTAATTATGATACTTTGCTCTATTAAATTCAAAGTGTATGTTGCATAAACTTATAAGAATGTTATCAGAAAACTAAATACTATTTAAACTACTTTATTAATCATCTTTTAAATTATTAAATTAATATAAAAATTAATAACATACACATTTATTTGTACTAAGTATTAATACGTCATCAGGAATCGATCTCTAGCCAGTTCGACATAGTAATAAATATAGTTTTCAGGCTATATATAGATTGAAAAAACGGTTTCAATAAATGTTGTAGCGTCCTTAAGAATTGCATGTCTCTATTACTATTATGTGCTCTTCATGTACTCTAAAAGCACCAAACTGGAATGGGATGTGTAATTTACGTAGCGATCAATAAAAATATATGAATTCTTTTTATTCTTACTGATTTCATATATTTTGTACTTGGTTAAAGGTATCTTATAATTTTAAAAATAAAAAACCTGTTAGGGGTTACGTGAAGCAAACCAAACATAACTACTTCTCGAATAAGACTCAGATGTAGGTCACGTATGGAATAAATATAAATACGCGTTTTTAGCATTCACCAGCATTGAATATAATGCAATACAATTAGGGCAGCCTCAGTTAAGGGGACCCGGACAGTAAAAATTTGGTAAAAATTACGTTTTTCACTTTTTTATTTATTTTTGTAGACCATTTTCTTGTGAACATTTTGATATACAACAATTTTATATTTTAAATTTTATTAGCACTCGTAAAAAAAATAAATTTGAAAGTGTGTTTACGTAAATATGGCAAGGAAACAACACCTCATAGCTGAGCAAACGCAACTTATTTGTTGTAGTACTCATTACTTTATCAGTAAAAATGGATGATGCCTTATGGAGCAGATGTCCTAATAGACAAATTAGAGTGTATTGGACACATACACAAGCGGATGGGTACTAGGCTACGCAAACTAAAGTCCTATAATAATTCCATAAAACTTGCTGATGGTAAACCACTGAATAGTAAAAACCGCCTTTCATCAAGTGCTATAGACCAGCTCCAGGCCTATTATGGCCAAGCCATAAGAAGGAGCAATACAGTTGAAGAGATGAAGCAAGGAATATGGGCTTTATTTCATCACAAGTCATCCAGTGATGAAAATCCTCAACATGGTCTTTGCCCAAAAGGCGCTGAAAGTTGGTGCAAGTATCAACGATCTCTTGTAACTGGTGAGACATACAAATATAAAAGTAATATCCCCTCAGTTATTATGGAGTTTATTAGGCCAGTGTTTAGGAGCCTGTCAGATCCTGATCTCTTGAAAAAGTGTTTACACAAAAAGACCTAAAACCCTAACGAAAGTGTAAATAGTGTTATATGGGCTCGCCTCCCAAAAACTGGATTTGTGGGTATAAAGACCTTACATTTTTAGAGTTTATGAAGCCGTTTCAACTTTTAATATCGGACAGATTACTAAATGTAAGGTCCTACAGAAATTGGGCATTTCAATTGGCAAAAACACTGTTTCTACAATGAAATTACTAGACACCGAGAGGCTTCGAAATTCAATGCGCGCTTCTGCTGAAATATAGAAAAGGGCAAGGCAGACCAAGAGGCAATCTAAAAGGAAGCTGGAGAACAAGGAAGAAGACACAGACAATCCAAGTTATGGGGCTGGCCTGTTTTAAACACAATTTGTAAGTAAAATCTGTTTTTTTACAACATTGAAATGGCACGCATTACTTTAAATCGCGATTCCCGAAAGTTGCATTTTTTTACATTGTGGAACACTTTTTTCAAAAACCATTTTGAGATATCAGACTGAAATTTTTACCACATATTCTAGGCTATTCTTTGAACACTTTAACACGAGGATTTGTTAATTAGCACATTAGTTAATATTTTATCAAATATTATATGTGAAATTTTAAGTAAAAAATTAGCAGCATATAAAAAAAATTAAATTTTTAAAACAAATGTGTATTTTTTTAAATCCCTGTGTTAAAGTGTACTAATAATGTCAAAGAATGTGTGGTAAAAATTTCATTTGGATATCTCTAATGGATTTTGAAGAAAGTGATCCACAAAATACACAATTTAACATTAGCGTAATAGGACTGTCCGGGTCCCCTCAAAGCACCGGATGTTCTACTCGAACTTCCGGTTATGTGAATGTGACATCGTTACAATATTTGGATGCAGTGTGTCCCGCTGCACTGAAATGTAACCAAGCAATTGTCCTTACTTTTGAATAAATCACCATACATTAAATTTCTCACCAACCGACCATACAAACTGTGGTACATGGTTAATTTTAACTTATCATGTTCTTTATGTTATCATATTATTTTGTATACATGATTATACAATTTTAAATTGTTGGTAGAATACAACAGCTTAGTCTATCCAGTGAAGAAAAATTTTGTTTATATTAACTATTTTCAGAAACACAGCTTATAACTGATACATACTTTGTAATTTATGTGACTTCAATTGAAAAATGATAACAGATAAAATAGTAGTGTGTTATATGAATTAAGCTCGTACGCAGAATAAGCCTATTGCCCGGGATTATCTCGAATTTAATACTTGAAATAGATTTAAAATTTGCCTCACCCCTCACAACTCCTGGAATTACTAAAGGTGGCCTTATTGGTCTTACGCACTGGGTCTCCTGGATGTAAAACAGTTTAAGAATTCTGAGC
Source organism: Homalodisca vitripennis (assembly GCF_021130785.1). Lineage (NCBI taxonomy): Eukaryota > Metazoa > Arthropoda > Insecta > Hemiptera > Cicadellidae > Homalodisca > Homalodisca vitripennis. The sequence goes on from NW_025776441.1 coordinate 21,762, forward strand.
TCTGATACAATACTATTCTTTACAAAATGATTTGGAAGATGAAAAGATTATGTTCTTATGCAATTTATGTACTCTTAGACACAGCCTGCTTAAGATTATTTGTGATACAGAAACGCCACTTTCTTGCTGAGCGACAATCACAAACAAACAATCACCCCTTTTGGGATTTATAGCATTCCTCATCAACCTCGGACACATGCTTTTGTTCAAAAGTCGACTAAATTAAGTAAGATTGATGTCACCTTGTTGCATACAGTACACGTCGCATGATCTTGCATTTGACAATTACACTTTAGAAAGTACTATTTTAGCTAAACTACGTCATAGATAATTGTGAACTGTAAAAGACGCCCACTTCACTCATCCTGCCTGCTCTTGCGTTCTTCAACAATTCCATACGATTAATACCAGTTCCCACTTCCTCCCATCCCAACAATTGTTTATCTGAATGAAAAAATAGTTTTTTCTGATAAACTAGTTTCTCTGGTTATTTATGGAAAAGAGTTCATTTCTTAAATGTATAAATACTGGAGATTTTGACAAATGTTTTTACGTAACATCCTCAACCATTCAATTCAATATTTACAAAATGAAACGTATTCTAACTCACCATAACCCATTCTTCGTTCTAATAACGATTTTAATTAGTTTTGTTATTATATTGTTTGGTAGTGGTTGTCCAAACTGTGTAAAGGTTACGTGGAGAAAGTTGAGTTTGCAAACATAGATTCCTAAACGTTTCGAATTTGCTGTTTTGGTGTTCATCCAAAGTCGGAGAGGAAATTACCAAACGGGAAAATTTATTTTAAAATGATTAATTACCATAATCTTCTGAAATTAATTCCTGATTTTGATCTAGAAACATTTTCTTATTGTTTTAAAAATATTTTTTAAATCGTGTTTGCCATTCAACTACCTGTATATTATTATATATCAGTATTTTTTTCTGATAATACTATCACTTACGTCTTCTGGCAGTCATTATAATCAAGGAGGTTTTTAATATAGTTTCTAAAAATCCAGAAACACACGTTGAAGATTTGAAAAAAAACCTGCAGAAATATCCAAAATGCACAGTAATTCTGTACTTTTATGCAAATGCATTCATTACCTAATTTAAAAAAGGTTATAATGGATTCTATGGTAGGATTTAGTGTCCTGAAAAATGTAATATATCATGTACGCAATAGTGTATCAAATTAATACACATGAGCGCTCTTATTAAAACACTACACTGGTTAGCAGAATTCCGTCTCATTGTGAGTACTCATCGGTTCAGGCATCCTTCCCTCTCATAACTATTTAAAAAATTAATTAAAAAGGGTGCCTAATAGTTTGCTGAAGGACACCACTGCAATGCATCACGTATGGTTACAGATTTCTAAGGCTTCTAGTAAGAGGGAGGTTTTTACAAAGTTCAGTCTGTACAGAGTTTTCTGAACTTTTCCCGATATTTTCTATACTTTGCATGAAAAGGGTAAGAGACTTTTTGAGTCTCCACAAGAGCATGCTTTATTTATCAGATTCCCATTATGAACAAAATATCTGGGAAAATCCATTTTCTCACATTTCAGCCAATATCGCAGATCCACAATCAGCTTAAAATCTGCCGCCCCCTAATCTCTTTTTGTATACATTCTAGCAGTCATGCCAACTCTTGCGTTTTCGAGATTCGGATAGGATAAGAAAATTTTCCTTCTTTGAAAGGGGAAAAAATCGATGGAAATGATAGAAATCAATATAAACAAGCGGGTTTGAATAAAATACAACTCGATTTATAAAAGTATCCTTTCTGAGCATTCATTTATCATGGTCAACATCTGGAATATTAGGGGTTTAGTTTGAGGTAAAAAAAATCAAATCATTTCAATGAAAGTTAAATAGTAATTAGAGCATTCGAAGTAGGTCTAATAAGGGATTGCTTTATGTTGTAAATAGCGTCTAAAATATATGGGATTCAGTTAATCATGTAGTTTATTTAGTATAATTAAATCTATTCAGTCGTTAATGTACGGGTTAGGGCAGGATTACAGTAGCTTATTGAGCTTCTAAACACATATTGGACGAGTAATTAATTTGGCTGTCATATAAATGCTGTGGGTGACGCTATTCAATCTATTGAGATTATTGTCCACAGCAAATTTAGAATGAAAGGGATAAATCATCATTGATTGAACTCTGTTCAGGAAAAAAACCATTTCATTAATTTTTGTTATTCAATCCGTTATGTAAATCTTTATTTTTGTGAAATGTTTGTCCCTTGAGATGAAATATTTTATTAAAACAATGTGCACTCGGATTATTATAGGTTTTTCTTGAGCTCCTAACCCAAGGAGGTGGACCATTAATGCTTAAAAATGACTACGCATCAATTAAAACCACTTACATTAAATAGGAAAAAGTTGTTACGAATGTGACACTATGAAAACATTCCTTCCCACATGGAACGGATGCAGAGATCTTGTTCATTTATTCATATTTTAATGTTTTAATTGTCTTAGATTAATTTTCACTGCAAGTTTTGCTTCCAAACGATAAAACCTCATTTATTGGACTCCGTATAGGAAAGAATTTATTAACTCTTTTTTGTGATTCTTGTTATTGGAAAAAGCAACAAGAAAAATGTACACCTACAATTTTAAATTGTAATATTGAAGCTCGCAAATTTACAGTTTGCCACTATACATTTTGTATAGAAGGTAGCAGATTTGTTTCCTTGCATTTGGCTTCGGCAACCAGAATATTGCTTTATAAAATTACTAATATAGGAGTTAAAAGATGTTTGTCGAGCAATAAAACAGTTAAAGATGTTAATTAACACCTTTACCTTATCATATGAAGGAACAGTTATATGCATTTTGGTAGATAAAGAGATCTAATTAATTTGATTTTCTCTCGGCTTTGTTGAACATTGCCAACACTGGGAATAGAAATATGCCCAGCAATAAAATATTTTAATACGTGATTCTTGTTAATTGTGTGTACATATATTATATTAAGGTCAATCCATTTTCTATGGGGTCAAGAGAAAAGATTTTGCTAAATTGTTAAGTTAGTTGCTAACATGATGATTAATAAAAGTAAGCATACATTTTGTCGTCTTGATACTAAAATAATATGATGAGATATTTAGTCATCAACCTTAGGAAAAATACACATTTTCGTCCATGTTATAATACCAGCTCAATATGAATATGTTCAAATGTCCAATTACTGAGCTAGAATTTAAATATTATATACAGTATTTAAAAAATATTATATTTCTGGCATGAGAACTAGCATTAAAGCTGTGTTTAATGATTATTTGATAAAGTATTTTGCCAAAATGTTTACCCGGTCTAGGTTTTAAGGAAGAAGTAAAATAACTAAAATACAATACTGCAATAAATAAATAAAATACAGGTATGAAATGACGTCGGCAAAGGCAAGGTTGACCTCACCAAGCTACTGGATTAGGCGGCCAAGCTGTTATCGCCGTCTGCAGTTCACCAGAGTTACACCATTCCTGCACTGACTCCCCTTTATTGCCTTTTTCCAGATTGCTTTTCAGTATAAAATGAAGTTCCACGTTTCAATGATATTAAAAGCGTAGAGTAAAATCTAAAGGAAAAACTAGATACATTGTATATGGTGAAGATTAGGAAAATCATAGAGGAAGTTTGTATTGAATTTAGTTAGCCAGCCAGAAGTGACTAATTTTCCCCAACTGCAGGTCATAAATATTTTTTTAACATAATTTTTACCTTTGTCATTTTAATTGATTACATTAATACTATAATACTTATTACATTTCTAAACATTATTTTTTACTGGTACTCAAATTCCTAAATTTAATAACATTGGTTGTAAAATATTTTCAAACGTTTTACTAAAACTGAGATCTCTGCAATATCTAAATAACTTACAAATCTTATGTTCAAGGAGTAAATGAAAAAAAATTAAAATTAAAAGAACTTTGCATAACGGGAATACGCAAAAGAAAGTAAAATAACTGCTTTATAGAAATCCACTTCAAATTTATCCTTGGATTAATACGAATTTCCTCTTCACTTGCCTGGCGATTACTGCGAGGAGAACACAAGTTCACATTAATGGGGATTTACTAATAACACACTTACTGAAGTATATATTCAGCTTTCTTACAATTATATGTATATCGTTTAGTACATGACACGATCATTCAAACATTTAAATTTTTTACATTTACATTTACCCTGTTTACAAAAGGTCAGTAATTATTCGTATTACTAAGTCGTCAATAATTCTTATATTTTCAGCTCACTTTGGACACGCAAATATGAGATGTTAAATTGAAGCTACGGGTGGATTTAAAAGCTTTTTCATGATTTAGGTAGCTCAATACCGCACAGCTTAAGAGCTATTTAATAATGGTGGCGCTTTCGAATGAGGGAAAGAGTTAAGCTCACAAAATTAAGCTTTAAAATTACATCAGTAACGCAGTGAGTATGTATTTAGTTCCATATAAGGGAGAGAGAGGCACGCTGCATTAAGCTTGAAAATTGCATTAATAACTCTTAGTCTATTTAGTAAGCTCAATAGCTATTTAGTAAGCCTAATAGCTCAATAGGTATTTAGTAAGCTTAGATAGTCAGGTCGCTTCAAAATGAAGGAAAAAAGGTTCTCAACATTCAAAATGAGAGCCGTATCTGCTTCAAAAAAATCGTTTAAATTAGCCTTTTATCTATTATATGATCTTGTTTATTATCTTGTGTTTATAACATTGGAAATAATAAGAAAACTAATATTATGTGTACGTAAAATGAATTTATATTTCAAGTAACAAGGTAGTATATAAGACTATTATAGATCAATTCTATTGATGCTTTAGTTTACATATAATAAGTATTATTACAAAATATTTCTTATCGAAAATTTGATCGTATTTGTAAAAAATACCATCTTGCTAAAAAAATTGGGTTTATAATGACAACATTGATTATTTTAAACATTAAATTCTAATTCATTGATCTTATAAAAGTTACTTCATTTTCTCATCAATAATCGACAAGAACAAAACTAAATAATATCGTCCTTGTGTGAATCAGCACAGAATTGATATATAACAAAATGAATATGTATAAAATTCAGATTTAATTATTTGTATCTAATCCAAGATATTCTATACCAACCACACTATACAAATGAAATAAGTGGACTTATAATGTTTACCAATTACTGGCCAGTAAATATTCCTTAGGCAAAATGGTATTTGTCGATGTAGGTCTCATTACTTTTGGGTTATTTCAATATTGTTAATTTAATTTATAAATACATTTATTTACTAAATTCATAATTAGGAACAGCAGTGATTCATTAATATAGGTGTAACTGAAATACACCGACAAACTTCAGGAGGTTGTTCCTGAGGTCAAAACGAACCAAAAAGTTCCTATAAATGTATTTCCTAAAATGCATCGTTTTCCGTCTGTCCGTCTGTTTGTGTTTATTACATTAAATCTTTTTTTTCTAAACAACCATTAAAGGTACAAAGTTAAACTTTTCAACATATGCTAATCTAGTAAAGATTGTCAATTTTTTAAAAAAATTGAAAATTTTTACTCAACAAAATTCAAAATGGCGCTAGTTAAAATCTTTGATGTTGAACTTCTCAAAAACTAATTCCTGTATAAAAGATTTACTAGGATATAAAAAAAATATAAATTTATTTATAAAACGAACGGTACCTCATTTTTTGAAATCGCTCAAGAAATAAAAAAGTTATGGCATTTTTCTTAACCTAGTAACATATCACATTTACAAGTTTTTTTTCTTGTTTCAAAAGTTAATGTAAGTATTTAGGCAGTATAAAAATAAAACGATATTTTGGGTTAAAAAAACTTTAAACATGATAATTAGTATTAAATTTTAAAAACGACATTGTAACAAGCAATCTACATGACTCAACTTTCATGGTTTAAACAGCTGAATATGTTTTCATGTTGAGACACAGCTGATTAGAACAACAATTAATTCAGATAAGTAAGTCATTTCCTTGTTTATTTTTGACAAGATATGATCTGTTACTTTCACTTGTAGAAACATTATTAGTCGATAGTGCTCTTATTCTATTGAAGATGGCAGGTTACCCATTTAGCCATCAAGCTGACATGATATTTATGTATGGAAAAGCTAACGGTAATAGTCGCCTAGCATCCCGCCTGTATTACGAATCATTTCAAAATGGACATCAACCTACTCATTCAACATTTGCTGCTGTTTTCAACCGATTTCATGAGACTGGCACTTTGTTACCCTTCTACTGCAGACCGAGGTGTACAGAGACAGCGTAGAAACTCCTGATTTGGAAGAAAACATCTTACAGCGAGTAGAGGAAGATGCAGGCGTAAGTACTAGGCAGTTAGGAGCAATACTCAACGTAGACCACATGACAGTATGGCGAGTTTCTACATGAGCAGATGTTATATCCGTACCATTATCAGCGTGTACAAGCCCTTGGGTCCAGCTGACTTTCCATTACGTTTACAGTTTTGCCAATGGTTTTATCAGCAAGCTAACAACCCTGGTTTTACATCATTAGTTGTGTATACAGATGAAGCTTGTTTTAATCGAGATGGACTACCACAATATGCATCAATGGGCTGATGAAAACCCACAAGCCATTCATGAAGGGAGACATCAACAGCAGTTTAAAATAAATGTTTGGGCAGGCATCATTGGAGACTGTTTATTAGGTCCTTTTGTATTACCTGACATACTAAATGGTGAAAACTACAGACATTTCTTACAACACGAATTGCCTGAAATTTTAGATGATGTTCCCTTGGGTGTGAGAGAGCACTGTTGGTTCATGCATGATGGAGCTCCCGCGCATTTCAGACTAGATGTCAGGCAATTTCTGGACCAAACTTATGGGGAAAGATGGATAGGCAGAGGGGGACCTGTATCATGGCCGCCTCGGTCGCCAGATCTAAATCCAATCGATTTCTTCCTTTGGGGCCATTTGAAAACTCTAGTTTATGAAAGACCAGTTAATACCAGGGATGACCTTTTACAGCGTATCACTGCAGCCTGTAACACTGTAAGGAATACACCAGGAATACTTGAAAGAACTCGGCAATCAATGACCAGACGTGTTAATGGCATGCATCGCATCAAATGGAAGGCATATTGAAAATTTGTTGTAAAGTGATCCCTAATATTTTGAAATAAATGTTGCTCTGTTAAGTTATTCCGTATTTCTTAATAATGATAGCTTAAAAAATCTTTTGTTTAATGTGAGACATTTTTGTTTAATGTGAGATATTTTTGTTGAATGTTCTAAAAAATTGTAGGCTACTGTAGTTTTTTGAAACAAGAAAAAAAACTTGTAAATGTGATATGTTACTAGGTTAAGAAAAATGCCATATAACTTTTTTATTTCTTGAGCGATTTCAAAAAATGAGGTACCGTTTCGTTTTATAAATAAATTTATATTTTTTTTATATTCTAGTAAATTTTTTATACAGGAATTAGTTTTTGAGAAGTTCACCATCAAAGATTTTAAGTAGCCGCCATTTTGAATTTTGTTGAGTAAAAATTTTCAATTTTTTTTAAAAATTGACAATCTTTACTAGATTAGCATATGTTGAAAAGTTTAACTTTGTACCTTTAATGGTTGTTTAGAAAAAAGATTTAATGTAATAAACACAAACAGACGGACAGACGGAAAACGATGCATTTAGGACATACATTTATAGAACTTTTTGGTTCGTTTTGACCTCAGGAACAACCTCCTGAAGTTGGTCGGTGTATTTCAGTTACACCCTGTATAATAGAAATATTAATAAAAACAGTTGTATAATTAGGCCTATTAAAATGCATTATATACATTTAATCTTAGGAATAAACGTAAAATATAAACTTATTACAAAAGCAGATGACTAATGGTATCTTCGTAATACTCATATGTTTATTTAATTGATAATGTTGGTTGATCTTTGTTTTTTTTTTATTAAAACATGCATGAAATTAGCAGGAGTGTGACCTAGAAGGATGTCAGAAAGGTCGTCAGAAATAAAGTTCGAAGAAGAAGTTCAAGATAAGTGATCCCTTAAAAAGACTGAAGTAAGAAATTACAGTCAGTGAATGAGTTGAATTTTAAGTCAAGATTACCTGAGTAGTAAACAAAGTTTCATTTAGTCAATCTATTCCTAGCAAGGACGCTTTGCTTTTGACCCGATCGAGGTTAGGTCTGCTCCCTCGTTGTTGTCTCTGGGCTCTTAAAAGCTTAAAACGCGACCTACAGCATTAAAACAAGAAGCCAGTTTGAATTATATTCTACATGACATTAGTACATTAGAAATGTTATTATAGACAGCAAACTCAAAGACTCCCATTATTTATGTTTAATGTGAAACAGAAGAAAATTACAGTTCTATCGCTTATAAGGAGTCTTGTATTGTTAATTAGCCTACATTTTTACATATTACTAATGGCCTATTTTGTTATCTATCCGAACCATTGTAATGTAATTTGGTAGAATAAAGCACTATCTTTGCATATGTATGCTGAGAAATAAAACCATGAATCAAATGTAAGGCTTAACATAATGCAAAATAGTGCCTTATATATGAAGTTAAACACTTAAATTTACTATGATTATTACCTCTTTAAATATCTCATCTGGGAAGAAGAATTTAATAAATCTCATACAGTCAATAATCCAAAGAACTGCAATTTATATAAAAATATATAACGACATATGGAACGTATTGTGTCTATATTGCGTTTATTTCGTTATTTAAGTATATTGTAGAAACAATGTGAGAAAATATTGTATACGCAAAACTGATGTATTTTTAAGTGACAATGATGCTTTATTCTAATGCCCAATGATATAGATCTCTCTATATGTATGTACTGTTACTTTTTTACTGATATATTTCTAAATCTATAATATCTTTGAAACATCCCAATTTATTACTATATAGGATTGGAACATCCTACTTAGAACACATATTACTTAGTAAAATGCAACCCACAAGTATAGAATAAATGTATGTATTTGGTTTAGCCTACATCAATTTAATGAAGAGTTTGGCCACGATTCTTCACAATATATCATTATGCACTAACCAGGAATTATCCATTTTCACAAAAACTTTTTAAAACTATTACTCAGTATAAGTCGAGATAATTTCCTGACAAGTACCTTAGGACAGTAAAAACAGCCCGAGTTTTCAGAATGTAAGCAGACTAAAAATGAAAACGGAAAATATTTCTTGAACATACACAATTTTAGTTTATATTGGCTCATGGAAAGATCGAACCTTATTTCAAAGCATTTCTCTACAACAAAACTTGTATTGCAACAACTCCCTTCTGAGATTCTCAAGTTCACCATTCTGTTAAGTTGATGTGATACTATAAGCCGCCAGGAAATTCACTTCCCATTCGGGGTTTGAAACCTAGATTTATAATAATGTTGTTACGGAATCTCATCCCTCCTAAAATATACATAAGAATAACCAAAAATCATAAACAGAACTATCACAGAGGCTACCATATTTAATTTCTGTGGAACAGGTTAAACATTTGTAATACTCCGTATGTAAATCATTCCTTCAATTTTAAAGACTGCAGTTTCCAGTTGAATTCTGTTTTCGTATGACACTAAAAAAAGCACAAGGTCAATTGATAATATAATAGTTAAAGTAGTTTTATGGAGTCCGTTTCTTTTATGGCCATTTATATGTGGACTGGTCTCGAGTATGCTCTCCTGTCAGTTTGACGAATTTGAAATGCGAAGGTAACAGAAAACATATTGTGTACAGGAGATAAAAGGGATAGTAAACTCACAGATCGTGATGACTGACGGATAATACTCAGCACACAGTAGTATATGGTACATAACAAACTATGTAAAAAAGTTTAAGTTTTGGTGGTGGAGCAAACTAAATGTAGGCTATGAAGTGAAATATCATGTAAAATGATGCATTATTTAATTTATAAAAGGTACAAAGTTTTTTATCAACCTTTTAATTTAATTTTCTTATTTTGCTACATGTATTACAGAGTTTATTTCACAAAACATACGTTTCAGGATATATGGGAATATTACCGTATTCTTTTGTAAACTAACATTGTTACATTTTAAGATTCTACAAATATTATTGATTATATTTCCAAAAACAACTTGCGTAAAATGTGGTTGACACAGAGTTTAATGGAACAAAAAACAAAAGTAAGCTTTTTGTTTCAGTCTAATCTGATAGTCCTAGACCCGAGAGAAACATTTTATTGTACACAACTTAGTTTCCTTGAAGTTTATAGGAAACGTTATCTTGGTGTATAATTCCTTCCGTCAACCCCGTTATTCTTGGTAAAGTTAGAAATAGGAGGGTATCAGTAGGTTCAAAAAACGAAGATGCAAGCTCAGCCAGCAGAAGCAGTATTGCAGAAATATGATGATCGCTTAATACCAGTATATATTATGGTTGAAGAACGTAAAGTAGTTTAAGAATTACTGGAAGCTGAAGGTACAATAATCTTATTATGGAGAACGAGGAGCGCTGTTGTCGTGGTGGGGGGGGGGAATTGATAACTCTTGTGGCTGCCTAATGGCGTGTAAGACATTGCTGGGTTTAAATCATTATTTCGAGATTTTTCATACCTTTATTATAATAAAAATCAATTTTGTGTTGTTATTGTAACTAAAAAAAAAATTTAATGTGAAATTAAATTAATTAAAACCACTTCCAAAATTGTCTGCTGAATTTACAGTTTACTTTCAAAATATTTGAACTAATACATTTTGTAATGGATTACACGTTTCCAAAGACTAATTTCAGGACAAAAATTAAGTTTTTGTAATCTATATTCATGTGTGAAGTTTGTTGGTGTCATATGATATGATTACAATAAGATTAAGCCGTCCTTAAATATGTACATAAGATCATTATTGAAGTATATTAGATTAGGATTAACCTTTTGAGATATAATTTGTGTCAAGATGTTCTACTAATTAAGACCTTTAAACTGGTACGCACATCAACCTAAATATGTACATAAGATCATTATTGAAGTATATTAGATCAGGATTAACTTTTTGAGATATGATTATTTTGTGTCAAGATGTTCTACTAATTAAGACCTTTAAATTGGTACGCACATCAACCTAAATATGTACATAAGATCATTATTGAAGTATATTAGATCAGGATTAACCTTTTGAGATATAATTTGTGTCAAGATGTTCTACTAATTAAGACCTTTAAACTGGTACGCACATCAACCTAAATATGTACATAAGATCATTATTGAAGTATATTAGATCATGATTAACCTTTTAAGATATAATTTGTGTCAAGATGTTCTACTAATTAAGACCTTTAAACTGGTACGCACATCTACCTATACTTACATTTAAGTTTGTCCAACGGCTGTTTACGGGCCAGCTCCATGAGGTGATGAAGAGGGACAGTTCAATTTTATGCTTTATGTAACTGTTCAAAGTTATATATTTACAGGTTTACGAGTCTTTTCAGCACCCGTGCAGAACCAACAATAATTCAAATTATTGATTATATGTACTGATCTAACTGATCTATATGATTAAAGTAACTTTTAAATTCTAAGTGGTCTTAGCTATTTAAAACTATTACTTTCTATACATATTTGGTTTAATCGAAAGATCTTACACTATATATATATATATATATATATATATATATATATAATATAATATATATATATATATATATCTTTATATATATATTTCTTGTGTGCGTGTGTATGTTAATGAACTCCTCCTAAAACGGGTGGACCGATTTTAATGAAACTTTTTGTGTGTCTTCAGTTGGATCCGAGAATGGTTTTTAGATTCATAATTCGGTCCAATTTTAATAGTTTTATTTAATTAATTTTTTAATAATAAATTGTTGTTGATGGTGGAGTGTTTTACATTGGATCCGCCAGACTTGCGCCACGACACTTAATACAAAGTGAACTGTTACTTAACAAAAGCTGTGAATATTTTTCAGCTGAAGTTTCATCAAAGAGGCAGAAACATTTGTTTACATTTAAAATTTAGAAAGTTCATATTTTAAACTTGTAAAGTGCTTGATCATGTAGTGTAATGCAGATTGCAAAGATGAAGTTTCACCAATTGTTCTACGTAAACATTATAATATTACAACACAGCCATAATGTTTTTCTATTTTAATTCCAGCCGACAGTTTGTGCTGCTATCAAATTTGTGCGTTGTTGTTTTGTAACATTCTGTAATTATTGTGTGAGTGCTAATTGTTATAATACATTAATAGAGATTGAAGATGTTTGAAGTGCATAAAAAACTATAGTTATTTATTAAAGTTATTTAACTCATTTAGCAAATTTATTGAAGTGAGTATATTGGTTCGCATAGGCCTACCTCAAATAACATAAGTAGCATACAAATCAAAAGGTTTGTGTTTCCGTGTGTGAATATTGTTAACAGTTTATATAATCAAGTTTTTAAACTAATTGGATTTAAAATAATTTGTTGTAATTTACATTTTTTAATCTGCTCAGTCAGAATTGGTCACATAAGTTCAAATAAGTAGCATACAAATCACATGTGTGAATAACTACTTATTGTTAATAGTGTAGCAATTGGTTTTTAAATTAAATTCTGTTGGCCAGTTCCGATATTATACTGTAATTTTAAATTACTAATTTTATAACAAGTATATTTTTTTTAATTTACAACTTAATATTTATCGTAAATGCTATTGAATGTACAATATTTTTTGTTAATCTTTCAGGAATGAACATAAACAAATTAGATGGTTTTCCGATAGGGCTGAAGTATAATAAGTGGCCTCCATCACAATCGAATTATTGATATTTCTGAATAGCCTATCCAAACTACTATCCGAATTGGATTATAGTTATTTAAAGGCTGAAGTATAATAAGCAGCCACCATCACAATCGAATTATTGATATTTCTGAATAGCCTATCCAAACTACTGAATTTCATTATAGTTATTTATTCGGTCAAATATACTTAAATTTTTAATTATAAATTGTTGTTGATGTTGGAGTGTTTTATATTGGATACGACAGACTGCGCTACGACACGTAATACAAAGTGAACTGATACTTAACAGCTGTGAATATTTTCACCTGAAATTCACCAAAGAGGCAGAAACATTTGTTTTACATTTAGATTACATTATTATAAAGTGCTTTACAGTAGTCTAATGCAGATTGCAAAGTTTAATTTTTTCACCAATTGTTCTATGTAAACATTATAATATTACAACACAGTTTAATCAATAATAGTCTTGAAAGCATAGAGTAAGCATAAACATATAAAAATAACACCACTTCTTTTTCAATATATTCCTGTACTCACTTTGGAGGATAGAGATTATCCAGATATAAAATTGGAAGTTAAGTTTTAGCTTTTAACTGAAATTGACAGTTTGTGCTGCTATCAATGTGTGTGTGTTGTTTTGTAAGGTTCATGTTTCAAAAGTAAATACGGAATACGGAAAATAACATTAAAATATAATAGAATGAAGTAATAAAAAGTGTACTACGTGGCCGCGTTATAAGTTTATAAAAGCCAACAGGCAAAAAGAAGAAAATAAAAAATAAAAAAAACATCGTGTAATTATTGTGTGAGTGCTAAAATTATAATAGTACATTAATATAGATTATTGGTCGCATTACCTCAAATAACTAAGTAGCATACAAATCAAAAGGTTGTGTTCCTATGTGTGAATAACTATTGTAAAAATTTTAGATAATCAAGTTTTAAACTAATGGATTTAAAATATTTGTTTGTAATTTACATTTTTAATCTGCAGTCAAAATTGGTCAGTAAGTTCAAATTAAGTAGCATACAAATCACATGTGTGAATAACTATTGTTAATAGTGTAGGAATTGGTTTTAAAAATTAAATTCTGTTGGCCAGTTCTGATACTATACTGTAAATTTTAATAACTATAATGAAATTCGGTAGTTTAGATAGGCTAATCAGAAATATTCAATAGAGGTTATCCAGATATAAAATTGGCAGTATTAGTAAAAATACACTTTTAAACTGAAATTCGTAAATATTAAGTGTGCAGCGATTGATCACTTAAATTTTTTGTTTATAAATAAATTGTTTTTTATCTTGGTATGTTGTTTAAATTAGATCCAGCAGAATGTGCTACGATCGCAGTTTTCAAATGTTTTCCTATTTTAATTCCAGGTTTTCCCGACAGTTTGTGCTGCTTTCAATTTGTGTGTTGTTTTTGTATCATCGTATAATTATTGTGTGAGTGCTAATTGTAATATTAAATTAATAGAGAATCACATGTGTCAATAACTATTGTTATTAATGTAGGAATTGATTTTAAATATTAATTTCTGTTGGCCAGTTTCTGATACTATACTGTAATTTTAAAGTAACTATAATGAAATTCAGTAGTTTGTACTTCAGACCTATAGGGAATACTTATTTTAGTATATTAGATAAATTAAATTCTGTTGGCCAGTTTTTCAATACTATACTGTAATTGTAAAAAAACTATAATGTTAATTCAGTAGTTTAGATAGACTAATCAGAAATATCAATAAGTTTATGTGATGGTGGCCGCTTATTATACTTCAGCCTTTAAATAACTATAATCTAATTCGGATCGTCATTTTAGTAGTTTAGATAGGCTATTCAGAAATATCAATAATTCGATTGAGATGGTTACCGCTTATTGCACTTCAGCCTTTAAGTAACTATAATATAATTCGGATCGTCATTTTAGTAGTTTAGATAGGCTATTCAGATATATCAATAATTCGATTGTGATGGTGGCCACTTATTGTACTTCAGACCTATAGGGAATTCTTATTTAGTATTTTAGATACCGTAGTCTACGTTGTTATACATTTTTTATCTAGAAGTTACTTAATTAAAATTACATATTCAATAAGTTTACTCATATTCATTGTGTAACTATTATACAGAATTTTATTTTTACAGAAAAATGCCACGTCTTCGTGGAAGAGGACGAATAGATATTCAATCATGTGATTTATATGCTACTTAATTTGAACTTATGTGACCTAACTGTTAACAATAGTTATTTCACACATAGAAACACAACCTTTTGATTTGTATTCTACTTAGGTTATGCGACCAATATACTCACTTCGTTCAATAAATTTTCAAAATTAGTTAGATAACTTCAATATATATCTATAGTTTTTTATATACTTCAAACATCTTCAATCTCCATCAATGTAATATTACAATTAGCACTCACACAATAATTACACGATGTTACAAAACAACACACATATTTGATAGCAGCACAAACTGTCAGGAAAATCTGGAATTAAAATAGAAAACATTTGAAACTGTGATCGTAGCGCATTCTGCTGGATACAATGTAAAAACATTCCAAGATGGTCCACTAATTTAGGAGGAGTTCAGCTCCATACACACGCACACAAGAAATATAAATATAAAGATAATGAAATTCGGTAGTTTAGATAGGCTTAATTAGAAATATCAATAATTTGATTGCGATATTGGGCCGCTAATTATAACTCAGCCTTTAAATAACTATAATCTAATTCAGTTCGTCATTTTAGTAGTTTAGATAGGCTAATTTCCAGAAATATCTATAATTTGATTGTGATGGTGGCCACTTATTATACTTCAGCCCTATACGGAATATTTATTTAGTATTTTAGAAAAATTAAATTCTGTTGGCCAGTTCCGATACTATACTGTAATTTTAAATAACTATAATGAAATTCGGTAGTTTAGATAGACTATTCAGAAATCATCTAATTTGTTTGTGTATACTCCTGAAGGATTAACAAAAAATAATTGTACATTCAATGGCATTACGATAAATTAAGTTTTAAATTGAAAAAAATATACCTGTTATAAAATCGTTTGTTTCAACTTTTTTACCTTCAGATTAAGTAAGTTTTCATTTAAAACATCCTCTTCATTTCACATCACTCATGTTATACTCACACACTATCGGTTGGTCGAAGTGTGATTAAATGTACATGTGATGAAGTTAGATATTGTAAATAACTTTTTAATAGACATTTTTTATCAAAACAGCCCAGATTGTTACAGATTAATCAAAGTTTAAAATTTTCGCATTAAAGACGTGTGTACAGGACAACGTCTGTCGGGTCTGCTAGTATATATATATATATATATATATATATATATATATATATATATATATATATATATATATATATATATATATGCCTTTTGCGAACTTTAAATTGAGAAAAAATATGAGGCTTTTTCATATTGGATCCAAAGTTCTAATGTTTAAAAGAGCCGATTTCTATAATTTACTGTGTTTCTCAGCCAGTTTATCTTAACCCAATTCTCAAGGAACTTAACATCACCTGATTGGTTATAACATACGCATTTATAATAATTACATTTCATTGAGTTTACAGTAGTACAAACCTCAACTGTATACATACAAAGATTTTTATTAGTTTTATTAGTATATACTCTTTTATTAGTTGCGCGGGTAGATCGGAAATTCATTAGGATTTTTAAAAGTTAATTAATCTATGTTATAAACATTACTCAAACAGATAGAAGTCAATGATGTGAACTTTAGACAGCTTTTTAAATAACAATTAAAATTTCATTACCAAGTTAACTATTTTTCCCGTTTGTTCTATTTTTGAAGAAAGTAAGGTTAAGTATAAGCAAGTAACCTTATATGTACCCATTTACCTTATACCCAATTACCCTTATAAAATTCAATAGTTCAGCTTTAAAGTCATTTACATCACTATTCACCATACAAAGAAGGATTATAATTTTTTTATGCTAATTCATAACAACCAAAGAGAGTATATAGCTTCTTTGTCATGTAATTAAATTTTAAGTTGTATTTTTGTTTGTTTTTAATTCACAATGAACAAAATCAGACGATGAATGTGAATTTATAATAAATAACTTCCACAAAATAATGCAAAATCTTGTGGTATTAATGCAGCGGATCGCGGTAATAATACCCAAACCATTTTCTTATGGGTTACTTTAAAGTAACTCAGTTTATATTTCGCAGCTCACCGGTGACGGCGAGGTGCGGCGACGGCGAGGTGCGGCGATGGCGTTATTCTTGCGCCGATATTAATGGGGTATACAATACCTTTTATCAAAATAGTCTGACTGTACTTTAGTTCTTACTAATCTAACATCTAAACCGAAAGCAACCATGAACGTCTTGTAACCAACACGTAACTGCATAGTGCAATGAAAAGTAGTAAGTTTACTGTTATTACTTAAATATTGGAAACAAAGTATTGTCTATATAATTGAGTGAAGTGTGAAATAGATAATATTACGTGAGCACAGCAATTAAAAACAAAAGATGTCACTGTATCTTCAAGAAATACGAAATTATTTGGCAAAAAGGCATTCAGTTTGATAGTCGATACTTCATAAAGGATTTATTGAGATATCGCAGATTGAAGTGTAAAGGAAATGTGTAATCCTAACACATTTTGTCAATATTATTGATTTTTAACCTACCGATTCTCTTTCTTGGACTATTTATTAAATCATAAAGATAATAGCAACCACCTCAAGAAGTTGGATAGTATAAGACTATACATGAGATCACCTCTAATTAAAAAGTAATAACAGTTGTCACAATTGAGGTATACTCATATATACCACAGTGCTAAAGTGGTAATTATATTAAATACAACACGGCATATCTGATATTCTAAATATCAGATTTGACCTCAGATCTGAATTCCTTGTCATCTGACTTATTCCTCTTCTTTAAAATGCATCCATTTATTCTTTGTCATTCATAAAAATGTAGCTAGCTGTAAATAAAACGTGTTTTACTTACATACATTTGGGTAAGAACGAAACATAACCATATCATAAATTGCCTAAAATATAGCTTGTTTCCTGATTAACCACGAGGTTTCACACGACATCAACACTGGATTTTGTTGGGAGGATTCCAGTGTTTCTCATAGCTAGATTTAACATTCCAGATGCCGCAAATACTGAGGATAAATGCGCAGAGTTTATAAATTACAACCTACAGTGTACTTAAAATTAGTGAAACATTTGTCTGTTACATTGGACTTTCCAATCATCTTGGAATTTCCTTTAAAAGTTGTTGCTTTCATAATATAAATAAAAATGACTGCTGATTTCTTTATACAACTACGTTATGTTTTCTTTATTTGTTGGAAATAGCATGCATTTACATGTTTGGGATATTGGGTTTGGCTACGTATATCATACAAAAATAAGTATGTAGTTATAGTAAGAGTATTTTACTTAAAATTAAGTAATATTTAGTCCCGTTTTATATAAAACGTGATGTATATAGTTGTAGTACTTCCTTTCACGTAAAGTTTTTAATGTAATGTTATTATAATCCTCATACTAGAACAGGAAGAACAGTTGATTAAGAGTTGCAGGGATTATAATACAGTAATGAACGAGACATTTAGTTGTCGCAAGTGCAATGGTTTAGAATCGATAGTTTAATGGGTGATGAAAAAATTTTAAGGACAATCAATAAATAAATAATCCAGAAATTATATAAACTTCCAAATAAGATTTATGTAAGCAAGGTTATAATTTCTTACAAGGGTGTTAAGCAATGTTTAAGAAACACATTAATTTCTAAGTAACATATTATTTTACAAATAAAACTATTTCAATAAATAAAATTACATAATTAATGTTCTAAATAATGTGCACTCAAACAATAGAATAATGTGTTCCTCTTCTCATACGCTTATCCCAGTTAAAGAACAAATAGCGGTGAGTAGAAACTTTAAGAAAGATTTATGCTATCGCAGATTTATTACATTTTTTTCGAATCTTCATTAAAATACGTACTTATGAACAATATAACGAAGTTCCAAACCAACCGTGTGTATGAATGCAGAGAATTTGTAACTGAATTAAATTATAGAATGCGGCGGTTAAATTCTGTGTAAAGTATTCAGGTACCGTCATTCAGGTAGTGGATACTGGTAACTTTTAACTACCTGTTGGTAAACTTTCTGGCGGGAGATAATCTCAGACACTTCTCCCTTATATTTTTGTGGTTTATTATTGTGGTAAATATATGTTTTCAAAGGAAATAAATATACGTAATGCATTATTTACTTGCATAAATAGGAATACACAACAAGAGGATAAAAGTTTACAAATTTTGCAGTATCTAAGTATATAATATAATGTTTCATAACCAATAAGTATCGTTTAATTATTTTTTATTGTAATAGAAATATTGCAATTTCCGCTTGGATAGATCATGAGGTCCGTATGCATTTAACCTACTACGTATAATAAAGTACTGTACAAAAACCTGTAGGAGAACTAGATCCTATTTGAATTCCTAACATCTGTTTCATAAAACATTTAAGTCGCATCTTTTGACATCTTAGTCCAATTGGTCCAGGAACACGTGGACTTAAACAGTGTCTATAGGGATATCTAAAAATATAGAGATAAGTGGTTGTGTTTTTTAGAGAAGTCACACCTCCATGCCTTATCTCGATGCCTTTAATCAGTAACGTAATCGGATAACATTACATGTACTGAAAAAGTCGAGCAAAAATTTAACCAAGAATCCTATATTAAATTAGAGAAATTTCATTATATAATAGTTTACCAACAGCATCCCGTTTAAAATATTGCTACTCTGATGGCTCCAATAGTAAGCTATTGTAAGCCTCGAGGGTGGATTTATATAAAGTGTCCAAAACGATATAGATGGCAGGAATAATGATAACAGCAAACGGAATACATACATGGAATGAATCATGGAAATCTGGTTGTATCGTTTACAAGTACGAAGTAATTTTATTGTCTGCAGTTCTCTCAATTATACAAGTAGTACAGGATTAAAGACTGTTGGGTATGATTTGTTATTGGCCAGCAAAGTTTGCCGATAAGTTATTTATTTCTTCATGAACAGGTGCTAACCTTTCCCTCCTTTATCACGGACATCGATAGGAAAAACAAATTTGTTTAATTTTCACCAAAAATTATTGAACACTTTGTAAGGAAATCCTGTCTTTGCTACTGGCTGATATAAAGCTTGCAATATAATTTAAGCTTAGTAGTACAGCCAAAATTTGATGTTTCTCTTTACATGTGGGGAGATTGGTGGATCTCTACCCAGAACATCATAAAAATAATTGGATTAAAGGGGTAACTTTAAATGTTTTTAAAGCCTAAAGTGTGGGGAAAACTCTTTCCAAGGTTGCGTGACTCATATAATGCCAGTATATCTCTTCTAATAGCGGGTGTGCCATGAGATCTCGCTGACATCCCCAATTTCTCACCCATACCTATTCAGAATATAATGTCACTTTAGGAGCTACGTAAAAGACCTTATAGATTAGAGTGCAAAATGACTTTTAAATGTTTTTGTTTTACTTATTTAACAAAAATGCATTATCTAAAATCATATAATAATCTACCCAATATGACCGGTATAACACTTCCATACAACCTACTAATAACCTACTATACTAACCTAGTTATTTTCTAGTATTTTACGAAACTGAAGTTTTCGGAGGGAAAACTCTTCATTGGTAAAGTTATTATTGAAAAAAAATTAATAATAATAATAATAATAAACTTTTATTGCGATACATGCCTTACTTAGTTTTGTGATTGGAAATTTAAAGCAAACAGATTTTGGATTATACTTTAGGAATAAAATGTTATCAAATATTTCCTATTTAATTATTTAATGAATAATTATTCTAATTTGAAAATTTCACTGATTATTATTATTATGTTCATATATATTCTCTTTTGTTAATAGAAAACTATAAGGAAATCATTTAAAAGAAATTCTTTTTGTAAGTTAGGAAAAAATTTAAATGTGTACTTCTAATAAACCACTAAAATTCAATCCATTTTTTACTGAAAGGATTACCTGGTATTTAGAGGGGACAATGAATAATACAGTAAGAGTAACGGAGCAGCAGGATGTGTGGAAGATAAGCCTCTTACCGCTAGTAGCTGTGCTGCTACCTATCGGGTAGCACGTGCATAATCGTTGGTTTTCAAATAATACGGTTATAAGTGAGGCAGAGAAATAACGTGGGCAATGATGTGGTCAGTCATATACTTTCTGATGAATACAGGTATTTTCACCACTTATAACATCATTAAATTATATCGTTAGATCTTTAAAATTCAAAATAATCACGTCATCCGTTGGACAAGTTTTAAATTTTAAATTTAAATTGTATTAAAGCTGTGCAATTACAATTAAATTTTCCGCTATAGTTATGTAATTAATTTCAATATTTGAAGACAATATTAGCGAGATGCCAAATCTATCTGCTATACAGATAAGTGGAAATACCGATTTCATTCACTCTGCTGCTGAAGTTCTTACACGCACCACACACAGAATGTTCGGTATGCTGCTACTACCCCGCATGTCTTGTAAAAATATTGCATTGCTGTATGTTTACAAATCGCCAAACAAGTTTAGCCAAGACAGAAATAACAATTTCGCATTGGTAAGTAGCAATGAGAGCAAGTTATAGAATTAGACACCATTAAGATAGACTCATTTGATCCAGAAAGTCAATATGAATAAACTTTAATATGAAAAATAAAAATAATTTTAATGTAAAAAGAGTGTAATACCTCCCAAATCATTACAAATGTATTCAATACATAAATCTGGGCCTTTATATATTCAATATAATTTGTTTTATATTCCAGTTGTAAATTATTAAATAAGTAAAAACAGAACACTAGGGACTACCTGACATATTATAAAGGATTTGGGTAAATAAACTTTTGGCTCTTAATTGTTTATTACTGTAGATACGTACATAGGTGGTTTTGCCTCCAATTCTGCTATCCTGTGGGAGGACAATCTCAATTTTGAAAAAAAAAATGGATTTGGGTGGTTTTACCAGGAACCCCTCGATATGAAACTGTTGACAGATATAAAGATTTTGTAATTTAGACAAGATTACAAAATAGTAGGAATGTATCAAATCTACTTAAAAGTTCTTTTTACTAACTAATCTGTATAAACAGGCAAAGAGGTAATGAAAACTACGTTTTTACAAATTAATACATAAAAAGTATATAAAAGGAACAATTTAATCTGGTTAGAACACCTTATTTAAATAACAATCTTTTTTATATTTAGAAGTACTGTATTATTGATAAAAAAACGATTAAAAATCCTGTAAGTTATTAAAAACATTCGGACTTTAAAGATGAATTGAAGCAAATATATGTAAATTTCTGAAATAAAATAAAATTTGAAACGTCTTTATTTATAAAGGCAATATTATTCATCTCTTCTGCTTAACCTCTATGTGATTACCATTGTGTATACCTGCGTTTTTATTAATTATAGTAGGCAAACACATTTTTCAGTTATACAGGCTTCTATTTAGTCTACTCAGTAATTTGCAATGGACGGTAGAGGATTGTAGAGGCTGACTATAATGAAAGCTTCCTTATTTTTGTATACAGTAGTCCCTTACTCCAGTAGTAGGATTCTTAGTTTGAGAACAAGAAAATGTGTAAACAAACGTTTTTTTGCTGAATATCTTCTCCTCTGAAGCAAGTTTTGTATACTGCACCTGTTTTGTGATATCGTAGAGTTTGTACTTTTTTAATGGATATGAATTTAGAATGTATGATTAAATGTTATGACATAAAGCTTTTTCGCCTGTCAACGTTTAAATTTGGTGTTTTATCGTCTTGTACTAATCTATTATTGCTTAATCTTATGTATGAGGTTTTTGACACCTTAGAAACATGCATTATTCTAATCTCCAAGCTTTAGGATTTCAGTCATGTAAACTAACATAAACCATTAGATAATGTCCAAAATCTGGTTATCCATTCAAATCATCCTTCGCCAATTGTAAATCGTAAACTAGAAAATTTTTGCTGTAGTTTATCCAAAACAGTAAATTATAAACGTATATTATAAGATAATAATAATATTTGTGTACAACTCATTGAAATCTATGGTGATGTAATTTTATACTATCCGGAAATGTATTACTTTAATATATTATTTATACTAATACTTAAAATCAGTAATAGTGAAATATTTAAAGAGATATGATATTACACGTATTGTAATGGATATTCCATGTACTCTTCTATATTTCAGTAGTACGAGGTCGCTTTGATATATATACTTCCTTTTGTGTAGCTCAGAAAGAAAGCTCCTTTAGAGCGTCTACGTGGAAAAATGTAAACTAGGTGATAAAAATGTATTGTTAAAATTAGGTAAATGATTAAATCCATAAAAACTAAGGAAATTCCTGTAACTGTATATATTATATAGTTAGTTTTCTACTAATAAATATTTAATTTTACTCCATACTTTTAAAATTTTTGTGATATGAGGTATGATCATTCTGAATATGACAAATAAAGAAATAAAATAAAAATAATTTAAAAAATAAAATAAGGTCGCATCTTTAAATTTAAGATTCCAAATTTCAAAAATAATGGATGATTTAAATGATATGTAAACATAATTAAAATTTTGTGTGCTGAAGCCAATGATAGTTAAACTTCGAATTATCCACAAAGTGCCAGCATAGAAGTCCATTGAAGTATGAGCCTATTCTGGAACTAGCCAATACGCATCATTGTAGTGCTGCCCAGCTCGTATCCTAGCTTAACATAGTTAATACCACTAGTGCATGAAGCCTAAGTTTCTCAGTATAGTAGATTCGTTACCAAACAATATTATTATGATTGGAGGAAAATAAAAAGGTAACATAGTCATAAAAACCTCAGTCAGATTCCACGGCAATAATTTCCGATGCTGAAACTTTGTATTATCTCACAAAATAAATATAAGTCAGTTTAGCTGGACTTGTCATCAGAAAGACTAAGAATAAATTAACGTCATTCAGGTACTCGACATCAGAATCCCTTTCACTATCCTCTATCACAGTTTAAAAACAAGCTGCAAGACAGTTTTGAAACAAGCTGTAAAACAATGTTTATGGCGTTGAGACTAGTATATGTATATGGCCAATAATCTAGAACTTTCAAAACTGTTCACTTCCATCAGTTACGAAGCTCTTGTACCCCACTGCAATATTGTTTAGTTGTTACTATAATATACGCATTATGCTAAACACCAAAAAAGTGAAAATGTCAAAAAAAGATTCTCCTAACTTAACCACAACATAAGTGAACCAAAAATCTTAGAAACCCAATTAAATTAGGTCAAAGTAAAGGAGGTTGTTCTGTAGTTGCTGCTTAACATTTTATGGCTTGTTTTGTGAAAAACTCTGAAGTTTGAGTAATAAATTATTTCATATTGTGTAAATATTTCAAGGAACATCTTTTAAACTTGAATATTTATTAATAAACATTCAACATAGGTAAATGAAAGTATTACAAAATCTATTCTTACATAAAACACATTTCTGTTAATTTTGAAATACCACACTTTTACTAATATTTATGGCACTCATAAAATAAGAAAATTGGTGATACAAGGAATACATTGTAACATAACATTGTTTTAGCTTCCATAACACTTACAGAGTTACCATCAGGATCCAACAGGTACGTGTTACCTTTACTGTAATTTCTCATCCTTCCCTCACCACACATTTGTAGCACGTTTTACGCAGTGTGTAAGTAACTGTCTGTAAGCTACGTGTGCTTGCTTAACTTTATATCTTCACATGTGAGAAAAATGATAAATTCCCACCCTCTAAACATAGCGTAATATTTTACTCATATAACGATGCCAAACGTTACACATCAATCCTGTTATCATGTGAAAAGGTCCATAATCAATAACCATCTGTATGTAAAGATATGGTAAAAAATTAAATTAATGAAATTAATAAAATTATTTAGATGTTAAAATTGATAATATATTTTATAGCCTGCATTGACCAAAAACAGCCACTATATAGTCATATTAAAGTTACTGGTTGTTCCTGTCGTGTATTTTTATAGAATTAGTGCGTTTATTGTTGTTATTTGTTATTGTGTTTTATTATGTTACTAGCAATGTTTATACCTGGAAAACTGCATGTTACTTAATTTATAGCCGATAAACATAACTTATTTGTAGCTAGGGTGTACTTTTTTTTGCAAAACTAGCATTGTAATGCATCTTAAGCTGACTGTATATCGTTAACATTCTTCATAGGTGATCTTTGTGGTTCGGCTGACGGTGGTATTGTTTTATCTTTGAACAGTTAATTTTCTGTTACTGATAACTTGCACATATATGTTATACTCTATATATGAATGGTTCATGTAACTGTATGTATGAAATAAATAAATCAATACAAATATATTTTTAACATAAATTTACTTTATACATGTAAATATATATGTACAAATTTGATTAATGGAAATAAAAGTCTTTGGATAGGCATTTGGTCTTCCAAATTCAAGAACATTTTCTATTAAATTATAACTAGATATGGAAAATTATCGGATTTTTTAGGTTCAATATAAATATCGAACAAAAATAGTTGTATTAGTACCTATTATTTCTTAAAAAGAAGTGCATGTAATTTTTTCATTATAGAACATATTAGGTTACAGACATTTTATTATTTTTCCTACAACGTAAAACCTTTTTGTTACATTTAGTTCATAACTAAAATACGGCTTACATTTTAATAAAACTTTTGCTCAGTGACAGTTATTAAAAGGAAAACTTATTGTTAAACTACAATGATAAATGGATGACCTCTTTATCGTCAAAAGTCTTCAAAGCATGAGACGTAAGGCAAATGCTACATTTTCTCCACACATACGATAAAGGCCAAGCATTAAGTAAAGCTGATTCAGTCACCGTGCGTTATTTAAGGTAAACCGAGCAAACCTTTCAGGATAAGCGGATTTTGAGGAAGATCAACACTCCTTAAACAAAAGGCGTTCTTTGACACATGAAATCTTTCTGGTTGGACAGGATTTTCGGCACTGTAACTTTTCTCGCTTTAAGGTTTTTATTTAACTACCAACTGTCAATTCCTAAGTAGCTTTGTACCACGCAATATATTTTACTATATTATTATTATTATTTAGAACATAATGCTAATATTCATCTGCAAATTCTAACCTTAGTTATTGACAAGGCTTATTGTAAAAAGCGACTATAATTTTATTAATCTTAAAAAGTGCAAAAATGTAATGTTCGTAAAATTAATCGTTTCGTTGCAAGTTTGAACATAATGCTATTTTAAATAATGTTACAACATCGAACAACCATATTATTTGCAAAACAACAGTTTTTGAATCTAAGATCTGTTGTTCCCGAATGATATAATAATATAATATTTACACTAAGATTAGTATTTTATTACAAGTATTATTTTATGTATGAATTAAATAAGCTGTATTATTTGGAAGGGTGATTGCAGTATAATCAGCTGATCGCTTCTTAAACCCTATTTTTGAGCCGGAAAAGCGTCTCTTTAACATTCACTCTAACTCTGTACATCGCTGAAGCTCCCCGCACGTACCGTGCATCTCGCCCTCCTTCTTAAAATTGTTAAGGGAATTTGTCTACTTCTGAGGTGTGTCGTTCTGTCCCCCTCGTTTCGCGTTTAATTGCAGTAACTAGTTGTGTATTTTTAAAAGTTCAGCTTCCCTCACTCTACGCTGTTAAGTGAATCTTATGTTCGATTCCATGAGACTTCTGATTGAGTTCAGAATTATTGTATAATGCTCAAACAGTTGATCTCTCTAGCATTTTTTCGTGTATTGGTAAATCAACACTTGTGCCGTTTTTTAGTAGATGAAGCCTAATTTAGTGCGTTTGGCAGCCCTATACAATACAACTATTTAAACTCTCTTTTCTCCAGTAAAAATCATTTCCACGGCATCACGAAATATCATCTGTCATACTTAATAAATCATACACTTAACTCGTAAGTTTAATACGTTTGTGTGACACACATACATTTCGTTCACTAAGAATCGGACTAGCCTATGCAAAATAAAATTCTTTTCTTTAAAATATTTTGTATAAATACAAGAATTGGCTTTGTGAAACCATAAACTGAAGCAAGAATTAAGGGATAAACCCTACTGACAAAAAGAATATACTGAATCCGGTTACATTTACTTAGGTAAGTTCTTTTAATAAAAGTACGAACTATTTCAACCAAAATATGTTCTTATAATTTTAAAGTGTTAACAGTAATAATTTATAATCTTATAGTTCCTAACAAAAATATTTTGCGAGTAAATGGTGAAAAGTATTTAATATAATTGGTTTCGTAATGGATAATATTTCTAAAACTGGTTGTTTAATTTTATTTATAATAAAAATAAAATAAAAACCTAAGTTCCTCTAAATACATCCACCGTGATAAACACCATGATAATACGAAAAAGCAAAACAAACCGGGACGTCCAGTCGTTTTACAAAATTTATTAACTTATGCCTGAACAAAACCAAGAATCTTACAATTTAAAAGTTTTACTAAACAAGGCAACTCCTACATAATAACGTTAATATTCGTTATACGAGTTTAGGGTAGTGATAAGAGGTAGAATACTTTTGATAACGGTTATCAATACGGGAATGATCACAATTTAACGTGTTTTAAGAATAAATTAGAACAAAACCCTTGCAATTTTATTGCCTATAGACAGACATAAACCTCTGTTTTGCTATATTACAATCCATGCAGATAATGATACATTGCTTAAAAATATTGAAACAGTATTTTGTTTTGTATTTGTTATTAGCACGTTGTGTAAATCTATCCACTTCTTATTAGAAATGAACACTTTTTCTCTGTGAACGTTATTTATGACAGTGAAGATATAACTGTATTATATCGATAAACACAAAATTTTATAATACGATAGATAATTAAAGTATGTAATTTCACACTGGAAACAAAACCCACTTCACAGCCTGATAAAAGCATCGAGTGCTGCCACTTCACTCCAGTGGTGATTTACTGTTTACAACTCGGTAGAAGTGTCTCCATTGTGGCTAACTTTCATAATCGGCATTTCAGTGTTAACAGCTCAATCTCGAATATAGCTAATTTATTGTTTACGTAACTAGGGGTTTAACATACAAGTATGCTTTTGTAAATAAATAATGAAGGTTATAAATCGTACATGAATAGTATATTGTATTCCTGTTAACTTTTAATGCATACGCCAAATATGAAAATCGGGCAATTTTATTTTTGAAATGAAAAAAGTAAGTTTTTTGCGAATTATGAATATTATTAAGTATTATATAATATTATAAGTATTATTTATTGTGTCTAATAACACAAATTGTTTTTTTAACATTATAATTCAAAAAGTAATCTACTACCCGTCCCCCCCCCCTTATATAATTGATTTTAGGAGTACAATATTCTTAATGAATTATTCAAACATTACTAGACTACATAGTTGATAATTACTGGAAATTACGTTTAACATTTCCAGACCACCAAGTGGACGACAAATGGTGTAATCTGTCTATAATTTGACGATTGTTTATTGATTGTATGAGGAACTCTAGTTTACATTTTGTTTCATTTTCGGCTTATAATATATATATATATATATATATATATATATATATATATATATATATATATTGTGTGTGTGTGTATGTGTGTGTGTGTGTGTGTGTGTGTGTGTGTGTGTGTGTGTGTGTGTGTGTGTGTGTGTGTGTGTGTGTGTGTGTGTGTGTGTGTTTTGACGAGAACTCTTTTCAATAAACATACCTTCGTTAGAGACAACTCTAAACCCCTAGCAGTTTTTTTATGTTATAATGTATAAAAATAAAAATATAGTTTATTTTTTTAGGTACAAATAACCAAAATGTATAAAAATTATTTTTATATTGAGAATCAATAAACATAATTAACGTATTGTCAACACGGCGGCGTAAGACATCAGATTACACCTCACCACGTATGAGTAAACCCGTAGTATGGAGTGAACGAGCGCACAGATAAAGCCATTCATTTTTTGCGGCCAACAGATAACAAAACACACAGCAAGGCAGGGAATGTGGAATGTCCATTTAACCCTTTGTTATTGACAGCTTGGTGTTTATTGTTAGCGGGCGGCAAATCCTCTCACTGTTTTTAGTCCCACCAAAGCATCATTGTACATTTTTTAATAACTTTTGCTTTCGTTCTTTTAATTAAAAAAAAATCCTTTTAATAACGATTTTGTAAAAAATTAAGTAGTGTAAAACGTAGAACACAATTTATATTTTAACTTAAAAACCAATAAAAACAAAGTGAAAGTTGGTTCTTATTAAACAACTCATGATTTGTTTATAAATATGCATTTACGCTTTTTATATATTTTTCTAATTATTACGGATCATTCTGTACTATTTGCTACTAAATATTAAATTATTTGAAATTAATTGATAAAATAATTTTACTGTTGAGAAATTGTGATGAGGAATATTAATGGTTCCTTGCACAACCCAATTTTAAAATCCAACACATTCTACTATCAACTATGAAAGTAGACAGTAAATTGTTAACTATAAGAGATATAGATAGATTTAATATTCTATTTCGGAAGCTTATCCATCAAAAATGTATACAAATATGATGTTTTCTGACAGAAACATACAACAAAGTACCCAGGAGTAAATTCAGTTTCTAGAGGAACGAAAAGCACTCAATCATACTATTGACAGATTAGAACAGCATGCACAGACAGGGCAGGACTCCTATATATTTAAGGATTAGTTGGTACAGCAGTAGTATTGTAATATTAATTCGTAAATAAACTATTCCAGTTTGAATCAGTAGTAATTAAAACGTCATTAATAGTTCCTGTAAAAGAACCGATTATATTTAGGAGGTTGCTGTATACGAGATAAACACAGATCGTACCATGCTAAAGTTTAAATTAGTAAATATTTATGCTTGCAATTAATTCTATGCGGCTGCTTCCTTGTAACCGCCCGTGTTATAGCAGTTATATACAGTATTATGTATCCCAATATTCACTTTGTTTACAATTATTAGAAATTTCGTTCATTTAGCTGTATATCTTTTTTATTCTACTTAGTAGTAATTAACCAACTTAAGGTTGGACATTGTTATTGGAATGCTACATCTAAGGAAATAAACCTTCTTATAAACATGGCTTAATTCTAATAGTAGGATGTTAGTTATTGAATTATGTTAACATAAAAAATATTTCTTTATACTGAGATATGAATTTATCATTGAATTTCTATTCAAGTTTTTAAGCATAAAATAGATTTGAGAGTGTTAGAATATTTTATTAACTTTCCTGTATTGTACGTAATATAAGTCTGGGATGAAGACGTACTAACTATAATACTTTCTAGACCACTTTTAAAGCAATCTATAATACTCGAATCATTTAGAGGATATACATTTGTTTATTTACTCTTAAATAGGATTCATGCAACTTTC
Source organism: Homalodisca vitripennis (assembly GCF_021130785.1). Lineage (NCBI taxonomy): Eukaryota > Metazoa > Arthropoda > Insecta > Hemiptera > Cicadellidae > Homalodisca > Homalodisca vitripennis. The sequence continues at coordinate 52,169 of NW_025776441.1, forward strand.
AAAAAATCATTTTAATCTTCTGTTTAACTTCAAATTCCAGTGCAATACGATCCGAGACATCTATTTGGGTTTTATGTTATCGGAAGAGGAAATGAAAAAAAGATGAGGAAATTTTAAATAAAAAATGGGTTTCATAGTTAAAATAGCTCATGTCAGCCCGTTACCTCGTCATGAACCGAAATTACATAATGCTGGAAATTTCATGCTTTCGAATTTGCCCAGTGCTAGAGACTATTAATCACGTAACCTACAGTTGATTCATAATGCCAACTTGTTTCAAACGGTTTGTGGTTGTTTGTTGTGTCCTATGTTACAATGTACAGAGACTTTGCCCAGGTCGATCCCTAATTGAATACAAAGACAGTTCCATTTACATTTACATGCTGTTTAAATCATCGTAGAAACACTTTTATTGATAAAAATAGACCTGTTAAGCCAAGTTGCAGATTACTAGACGATTGTAGTGACTCAGAGAGTCAATCCTCCTAAGTGACGATTAAAGTAAACGTACACATTTATACCCTTTTAATGTACACAATACTTTAGTTGTGTTATGTAAATTATACGTTACAGTAGTATTTGATACATTAAAGCGCTTATTGATCTCTAAACTCTACTGGATATATGACTCTGGATCTTACATTTACTGCCTGTAGTTCTAAAGTAAAATCTATTGTAAATGTATTAAAAAACATAATACAAAAAATAAGAACTTAATAAAAATAATAGAACTAATGAAGGATATATAAAAATTTTGAAGCTTTTTGAACATTAAAAATTAATTGAACTGTTTTTTTTTATTATTTTTAATCGTAAACGAAATGATGCTATTATTATTTTACATGTAAAAATGTACTACAGTACAATTTAATGCCTGGACTTCATATTTCAGCATATTTCAACATCAGCAAGTAAATACAAATCTAAAAGTAAATGTAGAATTCTGGACAAAGCCTTGGCAGACATGGCGTATCACCATTATAAACGTTTGCCTTTAACGCGCCTGTGCCAAGTATAATACAGTGAGTTAAAAGCAAACAATCGAAGATAACGAGTTACAAAAAGGGAGCAATTGTCCATGTAACTTTTTTTATTGGCACTTAATTTTTAATAATAATAATAGTTTTAAAGTATCCACTGTTTTTATGCAATTGTTGTGATTTTTACCTTACACTCTGAGTTTAAAATTTGTAAGAATTATCTATTATTCTCAAATACTTAAAAGGTCTATTTTATCAATATGAGTGTTTCTACGATTATTTAAAAATGCGTAGTCTACATTCAATAAGGATTCCATTATGACTACTAGATATCTTCCTTAATTATTGACTACTTAATTCACAAATCTGAAAAATAATGGCCCAAATTAATAATTAAGTTACTCATCAATTTTAAGCAGTTTTGTAATACAACCTATGTTTGAACTTCTTCCACACTGAACTATATATAGAAACACACCGTAAATTTTTGAAAAAGTTGTATAGGCCTATCATATTACATGAAAGAATTAGAGGTAGTAAAGTTTGATATTTCTATTAGTTACTACTGTTCATAATTCCTGGTCAATTTTCATTAGACGTGGGTTTAATTTAGTTTATAAGTATTTAACTATCGATACATCGTGATTAAGGTATTACATACTACCAGATATAATATTTTTTAACTCTTATGGTTAATACCTCATGATACACATGAATTTATTAACCATAAATGGTATGAGTTAACATTCAAAAGATTAGGCACAAGATCTGAAATGATTAATTATGGTTGATCTCTAGTTGTTTGTAGTGCAGGGTTCAAGCAAAGTCTATTACGAGACAGGAGAAGGACCGGAACTGCGGTATCATAAGTTGACACGGACCATTAGGATTCAAACTGGGATAACCAAACAGTCCCTTCTAGTTAGGTCTTAAAGGGATCAGCGGTCTCTGGCAGACTTTAAACAACACTATGTGTCACTTCAATCTAGGCAACCTTATAGATGTCCAGGAGTGGCACATCACTAACCGCAAATGTCAAGATTCTGGGGTTCAGGGGCAATTCGATAGGTCTTTCTACTGTGGGAGATAACTGTTGGAGTTGTTGGGCTTTGTTCCCTAACCACAGATGTTATTGCTAGCCTCAACAAGGTAGTGCTACCTCCTGCTTACTTTGGCTGGAGAGGCTGGTTCAGAGCTAGCCTCCTCTTCTTCCGGGAAGACATGACTTTGAGATGTAGTACCCTAATTCTTGCTCATCTTGATATAAGGCGACCCCTACTTCCTAACCTTACCCATCCCGAATATCCTGTCACTCGGGAAGCAGCTCAAAGGTTCTTACAGGACCAAGTACAATTTTTAGACATCTTGTCCTAAGAGAAAAAAAAACTTGGGATTATACGAGCCATAATGTTACTATAAGATCCCATAAAAACCTCTCGATACACACCAAAAAATATCCAACTTTTACTGCGTGGTTTGTGGCTGCCATAAACATAGTTTTTAGAATAATCTCAAATATTATGAATAGTATTAACTTACATGTTTCTTTAACTATATCAGTAGATGAAAAACTATTTGCCCAGTTGCTTGCCTTAAACTCAGAAAACTTTCATCAGATTTAGTCTCATACACACTTCATTACACTTACACTTCCGGATTGATACAATATTCAGGATGGATAATGTTTGAGGATGAAATCACTTTCTGTCGAGGTGAATGAAGAAATATTTCGGGCACTATTCTCAGTCATAAATCCTTGCAAAAAGGAAACGCCAACTCTGAACCAGCTTCTCTGTTTAAAACGGACAGGGAGGATACGCCCTTAACCCAAAGCTAGCAACTCTTTTTAGCGCCAAAGGAGTACCATCAACTCCAACAGTTATACCCCGCAGTAGACTAGACCTATTGATCTATCTTTACAGCCCAATATCTCGAAATTTGCGGTTAGTGATGTGCCGCTCCTGGATATCCATAGAGTTGCCCATATTTAAGTTTTTACATCGGTTTTTGCTCCTCCTAGTGTGGGTTCAACTGGAAGTTATAAATCAGCCAGTAGTGAACCCTCCTTGGAATGTGCTGAATACTTTACCTATATATTCTTCATGCTGATATCTCTATTGTATCTTCGTAAGATTTCATTAAATTACCATCATCCAAAAGTATGAAATATGCATATGAATTTATGTATCTTACTCATATTAAATTAAATATATTTTACTATAGTACAGAGTTTTTTTACTTAGCTTTGTTAGTACCTCTGCTTAATCTCGTTATGTATCTTATTTTAATGTTTTTCTGTATTTATATCATAATTTCTTTTCATATTTATCCACAGCCATGTCAAAATAAATTCATAAGTAGATGATTGTCCTAGTTTGAACAAGTCTTATTTGGGTCACTTATACGATTGTAATACAAATTATAAATAAGGAAATGTCTGTATATAAATAAAACTTCATATAAGTTACTTAATCTTATGCACAGGCTAATATAAACTATTTTCTTACTTATTTCACGTTTTTAGAACTGATATTTATAAATTATCCTTGTAAATACTTTTAAATTTTTACGCTACCTGAGTATTCAGACATACCGTATAACAGTTCAATAAAACACATTTAAGTTTATATTTATGACGTGTTTTTTTTTCTAAAACAAAAGCTACAATAATAAGCTCCTGCACCTAAAAAAACATAAAAATTGGTGTTTAAATGGTATCGGTAGTGAGGGTATTGGCTACATATGGCATAATGCGACAATTAAATAATGAATGCGCGAAATGAAAGCTATTTTATAGTACATGTATTGCCCTCTACCTCCAGGTTAAAATCAATTAAATACTGCAAAAAGTGAGCATGTCAACATATAATAAATACTGGTATGACCAACAGAAGTTCCATTAAAGCACACGCTGGTAATTAAACGTGTAATTAGTAATTTAATTATTTCAGTTAATTGAAATGTTACATGTTTCGAACACTTTTATCTCTTGACACACAACAATCTCGACAATATCCTGTCACAGTTACCGTACACTGCAACTGATGTTTCTCTTATTACTGAATTAAACTGGATTATTTTGTTTATCACTATAGTCAAATAATATAATTTATAATAGGTCATAGTTATGTGCACTGCTGTTAAAAGTGTGGGACTATCGTGTACTCTGATCCCTTTCAGGAACTGGAGTTCCACATCACTCCTCAATAATCCCTAATTTTTCACCAGGCGTTTTCATATTACTTACTAATAGGTGGTCAGAACTATATTAAAGTTCATTTCAAGATTTTCACTGCAAGATACATTTATAATATGATGATAACTAGAAAATAAAATTTCAATATAGGAAATTCGGTAAATTGAAAGCGAATCCACACATAATTGAACACTCAATATTACTATTACCCAGCCCAAGAATTCACCAACGAAGGAAACAATTGCGTTTTGTAATAATGGAGTGTAGAAATTTCATAATTTGTAGCTTGCTATCCTGTGTGGCTTTGGCATACGTTATGGAAGGAAACAGTAAAATATCTACACGAGTTCCTGAACACATTAGGGGTTTTGAACATCAGGATACGGATAAGACATAGAAGAATATATTTGTAAAGCTAAAACTGAAATAGAGTTTTATATAACAATAGTGTTTGAAATTATTTCTTACTATTTTATAAAAGTAATGAGATGAATTTTAGATATACTCAAGAAGGAAAATTAGTTTACTAAAGAAGACTACAGATCGATATAAAGCTATTGTCAGGCTATTGATCCGTGATCATTAATCGGTTGAGATTCAGCTAACCACGATATACCGCTGCCTCCTTCCTTCACTTTACAAACGGACGTTCATAGTAATGTAGCTAGTAAGCTCTACCAGTTTTGGTTTTAGTATATGTGAACAGAAAGTAGCTTTCCACAGGGTGGAGAAAATATCCTACCAAAGCCTCCAAGACATGTAAACCGATGAGGCTACATGATATTCATAACTGTAGTAGAATGTTAAAAGTAGAAGATTGTAAGCATTTAATTTAGATGTATACATTATTAATATTCTTATTTTACTAATAACAGTAAGAGGGCGTTTTAACCCTTAACAGTAAACACGAACCTGTCAATAACAAAGGGTGAAATGGCCATACCACATTTCCACCTTTGTTGTGTGATTTGTTATCTATCGGCCACAAAATGTCAACGACTCTGTGACGCTTTGCCTGCTCGTTTCATACCTATTGACTACTTTACATTCGGCATACTTGAATATAAAATTGTCCACTATCACAAGCTAAGTATGATTTTGTAGGTTTTAATTTTAGTATGTTATTTATTTGTCTTGAAGTACTTGTTATTACTGTTATTATACTTGGCATGTTTTGCTGTGAATGGAGTTAATGAAATAATATTCTGATTAACGTTAACGGAATTTAAATATTTTTTTGTATGTAATTTGGCCCCGATAATATGGCAAAACATTACTTATGTAAATGACAGTTTATCCAATTTTCCTTTCCAAAAGTTTATAGCTATATAAAAACTAACTGTCTATGTCGCTCTTTTTAAACTCAGTAAATGTCCATTTAGGGGTTAAAATATACTGCCACGCATTTGTTTTAAAGATAACAACTTATAATGTAATTAACATTAAATGTTAAATTTTGCTGGAACATATATCATCGTAATGAAATAGAGTACTATCTAATAGAGTAAATAATTAAATCTAAACATCTCTTAAATAATCTCTTCAGAATACACAATATTCAGCTAAGCGTTATTTTAAGTGTTTTAAAGTGGTATGTTATAGTAACAATTCTCAATAGACAATAGACTGCACTATTGGTACTTACCTCTAGAACGTACCTTTAACGGTCTGTTTGATTTATATTACCTCGGCATGTGTTACATATGTGTTTGATACATTTACATGATAGGAATACCATTTAAATCTTTGTAGTAAATGTTATTAAAGCCCTCATTCAATATAATTTATTTTTTTGGACAAGGCCTTTCCATACCAAAGGTTTCATATCAGGCAACTCCGTTTGAGTAGTTAATGCTAGCAATCTATTCTAAATAGCATTCTCTATCCAGTGTGAGCACCAAATATTGTAATACTAGCCGTAACTGCTGCATTATGAGATCCATTACAAAAGAGTTGAAGTAAATAGTGAGTTATAGTTGGAAGCGATTGGTGTCATGATAGGTAAATTATTGGATACCATCTTTATCCGATACATGTACAGCATGTTATGTTATTACCATAGATTAAATTTTTTAATTATGAGACTCCTCTAATAGCTGTTTTATGTCGTTTTCTACAAAAAAAATAGCAAAACCCAATTACTTTTTACGATTACAATAATCTAAATTTAACTGTACATCATATATTAATTGAATAAAATCGTAATATATGTATTTTTCAACAAGTACTTTACTATATATGTGTAAAATTAAATCTACCATTAATTACTTCGTACTTGCTTATTTTACATGTTTAATATGATGTATTTCAGATCTTAAGACGATTTGAAAGACATATCTTTTCTGCTAATGATATTATACATCGCAATTACTGAGATACTATTTTTTAAGGCTACATTGAAAAATAAGTAATATCGTTTTCGGCCAAAGATAATCATACCAGTAAAACTTAGCTTAAAAGGTTCTCAACAAATTTAATTTGTACTCATTGAGCTCGTGAGATTCAATGTTGGCCACAGTTGAGTAATTCATTTAGTAATGAATGGTTGAGACATATGCAAGCTCAAAGATTGTACACAATAATAACGAGTTCCACGTAAGCATACACTTTTGTATTTCAGTCTCTTACTTTACACTATATATTACGTTTGTACAGTTGGAGGAATGGATTCAATACGAATGCTGAATTCAGTTACAATTAACGTACTATTTGGTGGGGCGTCTGAACGCTGACACTGTAACAGACCTGACTCCTGGAGTATGGAGTCCACACCCGTCAGAGGAGGTCCAACATGTCTGCCATGGCGAAATTCACTTTGTGTATAGTTTTGACATTAGAGACATTTAGATTGTCTTAACTGTTCACCTCAATATAACACATATTATTAACCTGTGTAAGAAAAGAGAAAATTGGGAGTAATTAAATTCTAGGTTTTACAGTATGTAAATTTGTATAGGTATACGAGGAAAAACGTATCTTTAAGTAAAACTTTAAGATGTTGTTTATTTCTGTAAATTTTTCATACCACTTTTCTATGAATGAGATCAGTGCGATGACACTGCTCGCTGACAATAAATACAAAGCTGTCAAACAAACATAGTGATATTTATTCTCCACATTCCCATTCTCTCTGTATGATAATTTATCAGCTAACCAAAAAAGATATATAAATCGGTGAGATGGAATAAACAATCCATTTAAAAAAAAATTAAAATTATGTTCTTTTTATTTTAGTTATTAGAATATAATATATTTCACAATTCCAATACGAATTAGGACAGAATTTCATTGCAGTAACTTAAAATTTACATAGGAGTTATCTTACGTTAACTCGTATTTAACTCAACTGCATTTAGTGTTTTCTGTGTGATCCATACTGCATTATATTGAATTGGAATAAAATAGTACTGAGCTACGTAATATAACTAACTATCTATCATAGTAATCCATTTTACCCTGTACAAAAAACAAACAGCAATAACAAATTTTTTTTACTGAATTCGTTATAAATTATCTAAATTATTAATTATTTTTAACTTAACTTAATATTACCTAAAAACTAAATTAAATCAACAATGTTTCAAACAATACCATTTTATTAAATAATTCTCATTTTTATAATCAACATACCTTGTTTCGTGAAACTTCATTTAACACGTTATAGTTAGTTGTATGTTGATTCAATAAAACCGTATGATCTTTTCAGGAAGTGAAATACTTGCCTTAGACCTTAGCATGTTACTTTAAGGGCTATAAAGTAGAGCGCAACAGTAACAAAGCTGGATTGACAATAGACAGTAGTATAGGCACTTACACCAGGGACGTAAATGTCGCATTGAATTATATTACTTCAATACGTCTTGCATCGCTGTTCCAGTGTTTCTGCATTAACTTAGAAATTATATTTAAATCTTTATTTGAAAATTAAGCTTTAAAAAGTAACGAAAATAAACAAGAGTAATAAACTGGTAGCGGTGTAAAACATTGTATTCATATTGTGACGTGTCTTTTCTCAACACAACCAGTTACTGTTAGGAATGACACGTATCGCATACCCTAGATGAGCCCAATCAGCAGGGATTCGATCCAGGGGTCTAAATTGTATTATTATGGATTATGTATGTCAGTAGGGGTTCAGATATATTGTTATCACATAAGGTAAAATTCAAGCATTTAATAAATCATCATTACCCAACTGACCTTTAAAAATAAAGAATTTGAAATAAAATGGTGTCGATGTGCACAATATTTAATATCATCAATTAATTTAACGAAAAGGATTTTACCCAAAAGCGTAACCACCCAAATCTCCGTCTAAATAAAATCTATCTCAACCGCAATACACTATAGGTTATGTAAAATAGTGAACATTAATAGTAGAATAGTAATATCAACACTTAGAATAATGTATCATGTATGGTCAGTATCGTATGAACAAAGATTAAGTAAGGCTTTAAGACAAGTAATAATAGACCCAGAGCAATAATCTATATGTTAGGTCCTATTGCACGAACATAGGTTTAGTCAGATTGTAAATAAATTAAAGAACCACTAATACCAAATTTAAAGGTTGGGTCCGTATTTCACGAACATAGGTTTAGTAAAATAGTAAATAAACAGCCAGTAATACACAATTTAAAGGTTGGATCCGTATTTCACGAACATAGGTTTAGTAAGATAGTAAGTAAAGTTAAAGAACTACAAGAATACAATTTAAAGGTTAGGTCCGTATTGTACGGCCATAGATTAAGTAAAGTAAATAACCCCTAACACCCAATTTAAAAGTTAGGTACGTATTGAACGAACATAGATTTAGTAAGATATTAAATAAAGTAAACAACCACTAATACCCAATTTAAAGGTTAGTTCCGTATTGCACGAACATAGCAAGATAGTAAGTAAAATAAAAGAACTACTAGTACACAATTGAAAGGTTAGATCCGTATTACAGCCTCGTTAAAATAATGTTTGTAAAATATTTATTTAATTTATGAAACTATTCTTCACTACATTTTATACTGGAAAAGTAGTAAAGTAATCATAACTTTCTAATACAGTCATGTTATTCACTATTGTAAATTGTGACTGTGAATATAAAAATGCTGTAACAGCATTGAAGTCATCTGGAAGCACAATAAAATTTCAATAAAGGCAATCAAATTATTTACATGGAATTGAATATTGCACGTAATAATTTGCATTATTTAAACAGTAACTAATATTACCATTTCTAATTTTAAACGTTTAGTAAGAAAAATCCACGACGTATAAATGAAAATGTATTCCTGCTGGTAATTTTGTTACATACGTTGAAATTGCGTACATACAGTATTACCACATACTTAATCAAGGAAGCCAGAAATTTTTGTTACAAAAAGAAGAATGATGCACATTTTCGTTTATAAACCACTGCTTTTGTAGCAGCAAAAGCAATATGACGAACGGGCTTGATAACTGGATTCGTGCGTCACATCCGTAGATGATTTTATACCAAACGATCTTATATTTTAAATCTCTCTAAATTAGCATTATTATGCCATTCATATTCTTCATAGAAATCCTAAAACGTGTAAAAGTGTATTTAAAGAAATTTGGTTTGTAAATAGAAATTATTAATTAATTAATACTTAAGAATGAGTATTTAAATGTTTTGATTTGGAACTATAATTAGGATATTGTGATAAAAACAAATTAAATTACTTAAATAGTTATAGATTAATACATTAAGAAGTGTATAGGTATTTATAAGTACAGAAATGAAGCTTTAGTTTATAATATTTTGGATCTGTCGTCATCTAGTGATGTCTGAGCGTTTTCTAGCTACATTTTCTATATTCATCGTAAATTTCTTTGACATAAATACTGTATATTTTCTTGAATCATCAAAGAAAAAGTGCATTAGTAGTAAATATTTTGTTATAAAGCCAGCAATCTGATTACAAGTAAAATATCTGACCTGATGTTTTTTCTCTTATGTGAAACAATCTAATGTTACAAAGAACACTTATAGAAATGATTTTTAAATTGTATTATGAAAATAGACAAGTAATTTGCAAATTAGAATTAAAAAATTTAAATATGTCTTTGTATTACTTGCAAAACATTAATCATTGATAATGCTAATATCTAAGTTGTAAAAAAAAACTATTTCTCACGAAATATTTGCTTACACTTGAAGTAAGTTCTATTTAAAATATCTGGTAACTAACTGTTGAGAGAACGGGATTTGCCTGACATTTTCCATCAATCAGTGGTACAAGAAATCAGAGTTATGGCAAAAATATCACTAAACGGAAGTCGGCCGCAGATATCCTGTTTCCTTTGCAAATCTTTTATCGAATTAAAATCCCGTAATGCTTATTAGTAAAAAATAACAAAAATAATTGCGGTGAAGGAATGTTATAAATACTATATTATTAATTGCATGAGTTGATTGTTATGTCTTTACGTGGTATTTTTATCACTTTACATTGGTTTTGAAATTATATAAATTACAAATTTATAGTTATCATAACTATTAAAACAACGAATCGTCCACCAACAAAAATGATTTTTTATATTACAAGGAAAATCTTTGAATGTGCATGATAAACTAGTCATATGACTTTAACCACCTCTGTAATGAATATTATCTTACATAAAACATTAAGTCAATGCTCAACAGAATCCGAGTGATAACTTAACCTAAAGTGTTATAAGTAGTTACAAAAGCATCACGAAAAGTAATAAGATAAGGCAGAAATTTTAATTAATTGAAATTTGTTATGCCACGCACGAAGGGCTTACTCTCGTTTTAGCCACAGTTAAATTAACTCGCTTCTCTATCTTGATCCACTCTCTAAATCTTTGTGTTATTTTTATGAGCTATGTTGTACAGGTTGGTTGTCTCTAAAATTATTGAAATATTTCAGCCCATTACAATATTTTTTCTATCGTCCAATGGCGTATTTATGGTAAATATTCTCCCCCATAAAAATTATGGAGTATTTCATTATGGCTGAACTATACAAAATTAAGGATCACAAAAATCAGGTGATATTAAATTCCTACACTTACTTTATTTCAATCCTCTTGTGCACTTATTACAAGTACATTAATAATACATCAAATAAAGTGATTTTTCACATATATTAAGAGACAACGTAATTGTGCCTTATTTATAGTAATTTGTCCTGCCTTGTATAAAATAATTAGTTTTGCTATGCGGTAGAATGATATATCGGGTGCATATGATTGTCGAATTGGAATCATAAAAATGTATTGAAATTTGATTAAACTAATTAGATAAATTAGGTTAGTGTATAGAGTAATCTATTTATGGCTCTTTTTATATTTTTTAAATAGCACTCTATCTTGTTTATATTTTATTGGATGCACTCTAAATTTCTTTGTATTTGTTATTAAACCTGATCTCCCAATTTAATACAACAATTTTTAACTGAAACACCGTGTCAATAAACAAAGTATTCTTTGTTTAATTTTATAAATAAAAATGTTTTATATTTATTATTTTATACATATTTAATATATCTAAAACCAGCTCTTAATTACACCTAATACCTTTTCATCTGCATCACATTTCTCTGTATTCTTGGTGTGTCTGATAGTGAAACGATGCAAAGAGTACCCTTAAAAGTACACACCATAGGTACCCTTAAATGTTATCCTCTTGACAAAACAACAAACCGGTATTACTGAACGAGTTTTTATCCTATCAAACTTAACCTGCTCTTGACACCGCATTCATTGCATGACGTCTTCACTTGTCGTCTCTTACTCTTAAAACGTTTGAGATAAAATAAAAGTGAAAAAACAAGCAGAACAAGATTTACTGACTTAATGATGATTTACTGATTAGGAGACACAGATGCAGTCAGAAACTGAAACTGTGCTGATTAGTTATTCAAAATTGTCTAATGAGCTAATCTTTTCTTGTTAATTTAATAAGAATTCATATACAACTCCAGTATTTTTCTCATGGTTGGGTTTGTAATCATTTATTTAGTCGGTATATTACGTTTATTAATACAGAAGAGTTGTGGTGTGGGCTAGTACTTGGAGGATCAACTACTATATCTGTTCCCACCTGTTAATAGTATATACAGTATTTAACAATAAAGAATTCCTAATTATAACATAATTTATTCCATACCAGTGAGAATTACTCTTTCACTAAAAACATGTCCGTAAACTAAAACTTTGAAGATCAGAAAAGAGAGTTGGTGATAAACTGAAGTATTAATACTTGAAAATTAAAATTACTGCATCATATGTGTGGAAAATTTGCATTATTCATTTTTGTATTGGTAACTTACCTGGTAAACACCATCATGCTACGATGTAACTGAATGGGAGAGCCAATTTGCTTTTTACAAGCCCACCACCTAATTTATAGTGAAATCGGTAAGGGAATTTTTCTCTAGAAGAAATAAATGATGTTGTCCAGTCTGGATTGTGTTTACAGTTAAAATAAGAGAGCATAGAATTATAAATGTTTCTCTAAAAATTATAATATTTGATTATGTTGTTCACTTGTACTTTAACCTATACCACCTAACACATAAATATTACTATTTTCAATAGATAGAAAGTCGTGAGACATCTAAGTAAAATGTTTGAAACGCATCACTTTTATCCAAACGGTTATATGTTCACTGGCCTAATTAAAAAATATATGTGAAATTCGACCGTTGGTTTAAGAAGGTAGGCAAATAATATGGAGCAAATCGTAGCAAGAGCAATATCAGATTAAGATATAAAGCATTTATTCACTTATTAGAATTTAATGTTTTTCCAAAGTGATGGTATGTTAATCGTAAAACTCTGAAATGATCGTGTCTTTCCTATATTTGTTGTAACCAAAGAATATATTTTGCGATCATTGTTTTCTAGATATGCTATTAAAAATGAATTATAAAAACTGGACGTTGCTTCATTATGGTAATAACCGTTATCCGCGCGGAAAAATACTTTTGCATAAAATATCTGGTAATAAAAAATAAATTGGTTTTATTTTATATTTAGCTGTAAAACTTGATTGCAGTATATGAAAGGCACCCACAATGGAGGCACTTCTACCGACTTGTAAACAATAAATCACCACTAGAGTGAAGTGGCAGCACTCGATGATTTTGTGAGACAGCAAATATGAATTTTGCCATTGGGGAACGTAATTTATTAATTGAATAGTTTTACATCACACTCATAAAATAAAGTAATACAATGGTTGAGAAGATATTTTTGTACTTTTAAGAAAAATTTTTTACTACAAATAAGTAGCAAATAATACTATTTCATATTGTTTCTAAGCAACTAACAAAAATAAATTTTCAAGTCCCACCATAAAGATACAAAATTTATTGTATAGTTCTTTGTACAGTAATTTTGATTGTTTGCTTTATCGATTGAATTTATCAGATTCAAATTCGTATTCTTCCACCAATGTTTGAAAAGTAATAATTCTTCATAAATATTATTTAGACTACAGCTCTTTTTCAAGATACAAATAATACCTCACTTCAGCAATGATATTTAATACAATGTAGCTTGCTCTTTAAATAACAAATATATACCTTGAATGTATTAATTACTATCATGTTTTAAAGAGAGATTATTGTTTTTTGATACGCATTGTAATGTTTAGATTTGTGGTTTCTTTTCAGTTTAAGTATCACTATGAGAACATTTTAAATAAAATTTTGTTTATAAATAACAGTTCAAGCAAAGGTAAAATGTGGAATATCCTTATGAACAAAGATTTGATAGCTGATATCTACATATTCCGGTCCATTACATTTTAAAACATGCTCATACAATAAAAAAACTAAACTAAATGTTTCACACTCGAGATTATTTTTTTGTTAATAGATGTTAAAACCAACTAATTTTTTATTTACCCATTTGACGCTATAATATAAAATCTACATTACGGTATAGAACACCTCATTTATTATTAAACCCATTTCCCAATTCATGAGTTCACATTATAATAATTCTTAACTTAAATGTCGCATACTATTCATATTCACATCTTGGTATTGGAAGAACAAGTGTAAATAAAATATTATATTAAAAAGTGTTTTTAAATTGAAATCTTTTTTATTCTCTTAGGACAAGAAGCCTTGAAATTGTATATTGTCCTAAGGGGATCTTTGCACTGCTTCGGGAGTGACAGTATATTTTAGAAGCGTAACGCTTGAGGTATGGGTATATTTTGCACGGTTAAAAGTTACATTCAAACTATTAGTAGTAAGTAAAAACAAACGAAAACAAGATAAACACAAACGTTAGAGCGGAAAAAGTCTTGTCCACCAAAAATGATATTTTGGGTCAAAGAACGCCTTAAGCTTAAGGAGTGTTGATCTACCACAAAGATCCGCTTATCCTGAAAAGTTTACCGTACGTAGGGAGACTGAATCAGCTTTGCTTAATGCTTGGCCTTTATCGGATGTATAGATAAATAATAGCGTTAGCTTCAAACGTATAATACTTTGAAAAAAGTCATGTTAAAAGCCATCGTGGTGTTGTATCTTCAAAAAAACTCGAAGATATATTTGCTAGGACTACGAAATTCTTCGACCTTATAGATTCACCCCGCTATCTTTGAATGGAAACATTAGCCACTAAGTAAATCTTCGGATATTCGTAAACAATAACTACATCATTCTGTAAAGACTATATTCTTTTTTGTATTGAATCCAAGATAAATGTCTTCCTTTCTCATATCATAGCCCAAATCCACTAAAATTTAAATAAAATATTTAATATTACTTTTGAAATACATTATGAAGGTACACTTCTGAATTATACATCCATTCCAGTTTAATCTAAACTGAGTACAGCGAAAACTGATGAGTAATAGTTATCTGTGCAAACCAAAACGTCCTGGTTAAACACATGACTAATGAATGCAGTTACGCTATATTGGATATCAGTTAGATGCCTTAACCGGCGAAAGCGCTTTTTAAATAAATTTAAATGTGGAAGAATGAAAAATGCCTTTCTATTAAAACTTACCAACTTCTATCAAGAATACAAAGCAGAAAATTCTAAATAGCTATCAAAATAGATTGATATCAACTTTTGATTACCTTACTTATATATAATACAATAAAGTGACCACTTATGTAAGTATTCTTAAGGATTCATTTTCTTACTTCACTATTTTTTCAATTTTCAATTTTATAAAATTAAATATGAAGCAAATACTGCAAATATATCCTGTAGCAATATACAAATTACTACCTCTATGTATCTAATTAGTTGGCTATTATTTGTGGAATAAATTCTGGCATGGTTTTTTGTTAGCTTGCGTGGTTATATGTTAGAGGGGTGGTTAATTTTGCGACACAATATTTAGCTTATAAATCTTGATATAAAAAGTATTTTAAAAGCTGCCTGAACGTTTGTATTATTTTCACACACCAATGATAATTGGACTATCCGGTAGGTAGCAGCACAGCCAGTATCAGTAAGAAGCTTATCTTCCACAAATCATGCTGCTCCGTTACCCCTATTGTATTATGAACAGACGAAAGTTATGCACGTAGTATCCGGTAGGTAGCAGCACAGCCGGTATCAGTAAGAAGCTTATCTTCCACACATCATGCTGCTCCGTTACCCCTATTGTATTATGAATAGACGAAAGTTATGCACGTAGTATCCGGTAGGTAGCAACACAGCCGGTATCAGTAAGAAGCTTATCTTCCACACATCATGCTGCTCCGTTACCCCTATTGTATTATGAACAGACGAAAGTTATGCACTTATTATCCGGTAGGTAGCAGCACAGCCGGTATCAGTAAGAAGCTTATCTTCCACACATCATGCTGCTCCGTTACTCCTATTGTATTATGAACAGACGAAAGTTATGCACTTAGTATCCGGTAGGTAGCATCACAGCCGGTATCAGTAAGAAGCTTATCTTCCACACGTCATGCTGCTCCGTTACCCCTATTGTATTATGAACAGACGAAAGTTATGCACTTAGTATCCGGTAGGTAGCAGCACAGCCAGTATCAGTAAGAAGCTTATCTTCCACACTTCATGCTGCTCCGTTACACCTATTGCATTATTAACAGACGAAAGTTATGCACGTTGTACCGTATGACGATAACACATGGGGTGGTGACTTCTGAGGTCGTAGTAATAAATACTAGAAATACAAAGTTTACTTATAAGTTCAGTTTAATTACGAAAACTTAAAAGCAAACTTTGTATTTCTAGTATTTATTACTACGACCTCAGAAGTCACCACCCCTATGTGTTATCGTCATACGGTACACATTTTTATTGCGCGACTCTGCTATTGATGTGCCTACTCTGCCATCAACTGGGTGAAAGTGAGGGAAAACGCCACAATGCCTGCCATTAAAATAGAATATTTGTCTAAAGATGAGTTGGTATTTGAACTGATATCTAGAGGTATTAAATTAAATAGTGACAGTACAGTAAATGAACTCAGAAAGTCCTTAAGACAGTGTTTGAGAAACAATATTTTACCTAATGCTAGTAGCCTATTAAAAATAGACCACAATCAGGAAGTAAAACTTCTCAGTGAAAAAGTGATATTATTAGAACATGGGTGCAGTGAATTGAACAGTGCTAGTTCACCTTTAGAAATCACCAAATTCCAAGAAAAGTGTAAACATTTAATAAACCGTTTATTTTTAGACAATCAGCTAGAACTAAGTTCTGTACATAGTGAAACTTTATCAGCTTTAAAGTGTAGGCTAGTAAATGTTGAACAACAGTTAGCTAAAAACTTGCTACCTACAGTGAACCTAGAACAGCTTAAAGTGTTAGAAGCCAGTTTAAATGAATCATTAGAACAAGATGAGGCTATGGAACAGGCGATGAAAGAACAAATAGGCCCTATTTCTGTACAACCACCAACTATATCACAGCCTACTGCCAGTACCCCCACTTTGCCTGTAATGCCTAATGATAATGCAAACTATGATTGCATTAGTCAACCTATGTCTGGTTTAAATATGTTTAATAAGTTAAACAATCCTGTAGAATGTTATTTACAAAATTTTACAGTAACAAATGGTTTAATAGTACCTGAGCTAATAAACTTTTTGAAAACTTTGTTAAAACTAAAATGTGAAACTAGCCCATCAGAAAATGAAATTTTAGCATTGTTACCATGTTATGCAAAAGGTCCACTTTTAGCCAAAATAATACAGTGTAAGTCTGTCATGCCAAATGTCAACTATCTACACAGGGAATTAATTAGTGCTTTTATCCCTGTAGGCCTAATTGAAAGACTGAGACTAGATTTAGTTTATAGGCCACAAAGGTTTGATGAGCCACTGTATGAATACATCTATGACATCAAAGAGCTCAGTCAAGTTTTATTGTGTAACATAAGTGAACAGGACTTGGTAACTTGTATAAAAAGAGGTATTAAGCCTACAGATAGAAATAAGTTAATTTTTGAAAACAATCCCATTTGTTTTACAGATTTGGAAAATGTGTGTATAGCTAGTAACAATATAACCTTTAATGATAACTTAAGGGACAATTTAAGTAAGACATATGTTAACAACATGTATCCACCACATGTTGAACTTAGAAAAAGTAGGCCTACTGTCAAAAACCCAAAGTTATGTTTCAATTGTAATAGGCCTGGTTACTTAGCAAAAAATTGTTTTAGGAATCCAAAAAACTAGTTGACAGGGGAGTGGTATTACACACAATACCTAAAAATATTCCTCCCCGGTTTCATAAGTTTAAGAATAATAATTTTATAAATAGTAATACAGTAAGAAAAGAAAAACACTATTTTATGAGAGTCTATGGTAAGGTAATTAAAAATTGGAGTAAATTAAACTATAGAAAACCTAATTTAAGACTAAATGTTAGACAGTGTAACAATATGCCTTTAATTGAAGCTATAGTGGGTAAAAATGTAAAAACAAACTGCTTATTAGATACTGGTGCTACAAGAGATATAATGAGTAAAGAGTTTTATGATAGCCTATTGTTGAATAAAAATGTTTCTAAATTAATGAAGTCAGATGATAGAATGTTTGCTGCAAATAACACTGAAATAAAATGTTTTGGTTACTGTTATGCTAAGATAAAAATTTCTAAATTTTGTTGGAAAGTAAAATTTACTGTATTGGATAACTTAAAATGGGACATTGTATTGGGAAACCCATTTATATCTAATAGCAAATTAATTTTAGATCTTGATGGAGATTCATGTTATTTCAAATTCAATTGTAATGAAAAAATAACTATTGTCAGACAACAGCCTTTTGAACATGAAGTAAACAGCATTGATGTAAAAATAGGGTGCACTAGAGCTGAGGCTGAGATACAAAACCTTATAGGGGATTTTCCAAATGTTTTTAATCCAAAATTAGGAGAGGCTCTAGATTTGGAAGTGAGATTAGTTCTAAATGACCCCACACCTGTAAATATTAGGCCTTATTTTATGAGCCCTCCTACTGTAAATAAGATGAAAACAATAATACAGGATTGGTTGGACCAAGGAATAATTGAACCCAGTACTTCAGCCTACTCCAGTCCAGCCTTTTTAACCAAAAAGGACAGACTTGTAGTCAATTATACCGAATTAAATAAAAAGTTACAGAAAATTGATTTTCCCATTGGTAATTTAAATAATTATTATCAACATCTTAGTGGAGCCAAATATTTTTCAATAATAGATTTAAGAAAAAGTTTTTTGCAATGTCCATTATCACCTGATAGTCAAGATCTTACCTCATTTAGCACTATATTTGGTAAATATAAATTTAAACGAGTACCCTTTGGTTTACATGTTGGTAGTGCTGTATTGTCCGCCTATCTGGATAAATTCCTAGACAATATAAAATTTAAATATGTGATAAATTTTTGTGATGATATCTTAGTGTACAGTAAAGACCTTGATTCGCATTTAGTACATGTCAGAGAGATTGTAAATAGACTAAGCAAACATGGCTTAACGGCAAACCTAGAGAAAGCAAAGTTTAGTTTAGAGGAAATCTCCTTTTTGGGGAACTTAATAAAAAATAATACAGTAACTATAGATCCCGAGCGAACAAGGAGTATAAGAGAATTTATGCCGCCTAAGAACGCCAAGCAAATTTCACAATTTTTAGGTATGACCAATTTCTTTTAAAAATTTATAAATAATTATGCCGAATTATGTAATCCTTTAAATCGTTTTAGGAAGGAAAAAACGCTAAATTTGTTTGGACAAGTGAATGTCAAGATTCGTTTGTAAATTTAAAAGAAGCTATAATGAATCCTCCTGTACTCCAGTTAGCCGATTTTTCAAAGCGATTTATAGTAATGACAGATGCTAGTGGAATAGCCGCAGGTGGTTGTTTGTTACAGGAAAACGACCAAAACGAAATAATGCCAATAGCTTATTACTCTAGGAAATTTACTGATGCCGAATTAAAATATACTGTTTATGAAAAAGAAGCTTTGAGTGCACTAATTTGCATAGAAAAAATGGCACGAATTTTTAGAAGTAAGAACCTTTAAATTAATAACTGATAACCAAGCTTTATCCTATGTCCTCAATCACAAAAGGAAGGTAGGAAGACTTGCCCGGTGGATCGAGAGGATTTTGAATTTGCCATTTGAGGTGGAATTTAAAAGTTTCACCGATAATGCGCTGGCAGATGCCCTATCACGTATGTTTGAGGGCGAGACAACGGGAACAGCTGATCCGAGCCCCAGTGACTGCCGGAACGTTCCAGACCAGGATAAAAATAGATTATCGATTTCCTTCTGCCATTCAAACTCCTCCCGAAGGCAAACATATAAACGAACATCTAATGTAAAGCCTAAAATGCAGATAAATAATAAGTGCAATAACAAGGATAATTTGTGGTTGTTAATTAATGATTTGACATTAGCGTTTAAAGATTTAGAAAAATATCAACTTCAAGATAAAGAAACTCAGCGAATCATTCAATATGTAAAAAGCAATAGTAACAATTTATGTTATTTTATAAAAAAAAATTTACTGATGTACAAACGGAATATAAAAAGGAGTATAGCACATAACAGTAATAGACAAAAGTACTCAGAGCAAAATGTAAAACATCCCTTTAAGTTGCATTCCTTAGTATGGATAAGAACCCACTATTTAAGCAATAAGGTAGAAAAGTTTTGTGCAAAATTAGCACCAAAATATGTAGGAATTTATAGAATTTTATATTTTTAAGCCCTGTAACTTGTATTGTACAACACACTGAAAATGTTTTGAATGTAAAAAAGTTCATATTGTAGATCTAAAACCAAATTAAGACCTGTTCTGTATAAAAAAAAACTTTGTAGCATCCCTAGCTTAAGGAACCACTTGCTGCCAAATTTAAAACATAAGATAAAATCCAGGAAGTTAATTGTTTGGTGAATTCTTAACGAATGTTTCAATGGAAATAAAATATAGAAAAAGAGTTTGTAGATAGACTTTATATAAAGAAATGAGACAGAGTTGATCCTGTTTGTAATATAGGAAACAAATATGAAAAGTTGTGTCTGTCTTTTGTATGTATGTCAAAATATTGAAGTTTGAATTTTGTAGATATATTTGAAGTGTTAAAATTCATGTAGATGTAAGATGTATAGGATGTTGTATGTAAATATGTATATTAAGAGTGATGGGTATTAATAAGGAATGTGAGACTTAGCTTCTCGTGAGGGGACGTTTCATTCCAAAGTATTCGATCCATATTGGTAACTTGTCCGCAAGTCTCAGGGTATTTAATGGCAAAACACTATACACAAAACACTGGTATGAATGCAAAAAAGAAGTATGAATGTGGCGCCTATATAACAAAACACTACACTACACTTGTTTACGATTTAATCGCCTTAATGCTCTTATTCTTGCAACGACCCGCAAATTCTAAAACGCTGCAACGTGCACTGCATGAAAATAGTTTGCCTATATTGATTTTCTATTTTTGGTCCCTAAGCGAGCAGTCATAGAACTGCATTGGCATGCGATCTAGTGGATTTGATAGGAAACTTTTGAAACCCCGCGCTATCGTATTGTTATGGTTGAATTTGAATTTATGTAATGAATAAATGGTTGAATTAAGTTTGTTATTTAGAATGTGTTTAAAGTAAAGCGACTAATTAGGTTGCGAAATCAAAACAGGGGGGATATTCTGTACCGAAAATTAGTTAATTAAATCTCATACAATGTAAATTTCGCAACCTAATCAGCCAGTATAATATAATATTATTTTACATCCAATGTTCCGGAACTAAATTATTGGGCGGAGTAACTACCTAATTGGCACGCGTATGAATTTTTTTTCTTCTAACCCTTTGTAGCAGCCCAACTACGTAACCGATCAGACCTCGCGCGCTTTGTCCGCGAGTTTACGTAGCTGATGTACCTCACGTGTTGTTTGAATAGATGGCTACCACTTCGCAACTCTAGAAATAACCGTTTTTAGACTACAGCTTCAATGTCTCGTGCCAAGACGCCGATACCCGGGTTGTGAGTCTACCTATTGTGAAGGGAAGTGAAATATTATTGTTTTGTAAAGTAAAACGTCGTACGCATAATTCAATAGAACATTGGATATTTTAGGCCCACCTAGAAGATATACTTTTAGTTATTATATTCTAATTGGCAGCAACGTGGCAGTACATAACTTTTCCTTTACCACCTAAAAGTGGTGCTTTTAAGTTTTCGTAATTAAACTGAACTTATAAGTAAACTTTGTATTTCTAGTATTTATTACTACGACCTCAGAAGTCACCACCCCCATGTGTTATCGTCATACGGTACAACGTAAGAAGCTTATCTTCCACACATCATGCTGCTCCGTTACACCTATTGTATTATGAACAGACGACAATTATGCACGTAGTATCCGATAGTTAGCAACACAGCCACCAGCTATAAGCAGCTTATCTTTACGAGTGGAAATATTTGCAAATTAACAAAAAACATAGTTCTCCCCTCCTAGTTAAGAATTGAAACTTGACATGATTTTTCAGTACATTAAACGTCCTACTTCAGTCAATGTTAACCACTTTCGGTATAATGTAATTCTAGTAGTGCTATTCAAACCCCAATCAAGAAAATATTTACGTACATAAATCAAGAGGTTATTTTTTAGTAAATTACCATTTCGTTATATATTTTTACTATTATAAAAAAAAATTTTATTAGTAAAAATTCATGCAGACTACTAAATATGCTCCTAGTTTTCTTGTCATTAAATGTCTAGGTCCAATCAATTTATAAATCATGGGAACAGAATACGTTTATTTGTAAAAGGAACTGCGATAGGCCGTGTAATAAATAATCCAAAGTCGCTGTGAAGTGATTTACGTGAGAAGGGTTTGGGTGTAAACGCTGTAATCCTCTACTGTAATACCACTTGATTTAGTTTTATTTATTTTGAGAAACTTTGAATATTAAGAAATAAAACTTGTATTTTCACAGTATATTAACATTAGCCTCATCGGTAATAAAGCTTTATATCTAGTTTGACAACTTCATATTTTGTACATTACTATCATATGTATGATAAATATATAATTGAAATATGTACTTTTTAAATACCTCAACGATAATATAACACATAAAACACTAATTTGTTGTAACAACAAAACTTACGGTTCAATTGGCTTACATTGCAGTAAAGTTTTAGAAGCGGTTACAAATTTCTTGAAAATGTTACATGCAAATTTAAAAGAATAAAACAGTGAAGTATGACTAATTAGACAGCCTATTTAATTTTGTTCAGTCCTTATTTGTTTCAACAAAATGTCAAGAATACGCGATACTTAAAATTGTCCTTACGCATTCTAGAGCACTGTTCTAATTTTAACGATTGAGAATTACTTATTATGAACCGAATTGGACATAGTAAAATCGTGTCATGGACTGATCGTGTGTGTGACGAACAAAATAAAGACTTATTCTCCAATGGTTACTTTCACTTCACAGGATGTTCACGTTTGGTATGACGTTTGAATGAGTGAAATATTATGAGGTACTGAAAAACGGAATGTGATTTAACTTCCAAATTTGTTACAGATCATCAGGTAGACACTAGAGTCGCCCTTAGTTCTAGATTACTCCCCCCCTCCCAAAACATCGCTCCTCATTCACCTTAATAGATTATCGTACCTTCAACTTTCAGTATGAAAATTGATTTATGTTATTTGACTATGCAAATACTCTTCTAGAGAGATAGCGGTTGCATTTTTTCAATACTACAACAACTCTCTGAGCTGATATTCTTTGACTTACTTCAAATCCTGAGTTACCTCGCGATGGTTTGGTTCTATTGGAATAGAACCCGTAGCTCACTTCTACTTTTATACGAGTAGTAATAAAAATTGAATCACCATCAAGATTTGTATAAAAATGTTTTTAGTTATAATTAAGAAAGGATTAGAATTAAGAAGGCAATATAACAATAAGTGTTATCACATTATTATATTTTTTGATGGTACAACATAGTTAACTGATTTCATATTTACTCAGTGACATATAGAAGCACATGTACAGTTTGTGGTTAATTAATCTCTTCAATCACTATTTTCAATAAATGTTATATAGTATTAATCTAGTGATTGTTGAAAACTTGTTCCAAAATATATTTGTGTTGTATGAAGAGCAAAGTAAGAAATCAGAAACTTAAATTATTTTCGACTTTAAGTACATTTTATGGACCTATCATTATTCAAAAATGTTTCACCTTTACCAGTTAAATTAACTAAATAATACAAATTTAACAATAAATTATGACACTAATATGTAGAATTCCATAATTTATAATAGGCATTGAATGTCACTCTTTAATAAACTGCACTGTTAACCTGGTTTTCTATGTTTTGATCCATGAAGTTAGTGAGAACAATTATTATAGAATTGTCAGTTTGCCTATAAGAATAGGATCTAAAAGGATAATATATAATAATATAATAAATAATAATATTGTAACCAAAATCTCAAGACACAATTTATTTGTAGACTTTCGTGTATGAAACAAAGACATATAATGATCTACATAGATAAGAAAAAATAAAAAGTTGGTGTTATATTCATTGGCCGAGTGCCATTAAACCCTATTACTCAGTGAGTTGTCCTAATTTCTCCTTTGTCTGCTGGGTGGGGGGGGGTGTAAAAATGTATGTCATGGCGGCATATCCGTCCACAGGACCTGTCTGTAATGATCTATTTGAAGCTATGTTTTAAATTTTGCATGCCACCTTAGTGAGCCTGTTATGGTACGTGTGATGTGGCCTACCGTGCACTGTACTGATTCAGTAAAGCTAAGATAGAAGGCAGACTTCCATGCAGACCGAATATGTATATGGTTTATGATCAGATCAACAATACTTGTATATACCGTCGTTACTCAGGTAAGGTATAATCAAATAGAAACGAAAAACAATTACCAATCTTCCGATAGGGATTTTTTAGTATAAATATTGTATAATAACACATTTTGTCCCACAAAATTTATGACTCATATAAATGATTAATTTTTATTCAGACCTTTTACTTTAATGGTGATTATAAAATTATTTAAATTTTATATGTTTTTATTCTATATTCAATCGTTGTGGATTGATCAGAAAAGTGTTCTGCACCTTTTCTCTTCTCAGTTCTAAAAGAACTGTTGTTAAAGTAACAAAATACAATAACGAAACACCGATTGCACGATCTAGTACTGCTGCATTTTTAGATAGGTAAGTGCATTAATAATGGGCATGTTATCAAATAACAGTCGCATTACATGAATAATCCAGACGCTACAGAAAAACATCATCTATGTATACTGCACAATTGCTGTGAAGCCCCAGAAAAGGAGCTAGTTGTCTTAAAACTTGATCACATGGATTCTGAGATTCTAAATTTTTTTCTGAGCTATAAATAGAATGCTTGTGGCTTTCGCGTGTTTTGTTAAGTTTATATTTTCACTGTAGAAATAGTTCTGCAATTTAAAAATAATTTCCAAAGATTGGCTTTTAACATTCTATATGTATATACTCATAAATTAAATGATTTAATTGTTTGAAAGTAAACGTATATTGCTATTTCCAGCCTTCAAATGTTAATGTTGACTTATGGGAAAGATACCAATAAAGGGCGAGTGAGTGTGAGGGATGGTGTAACTCTGGTGACCTGCAGACGGCGATAACAGCTTGGCAGGCTTATCTCAGGGGCTTGGTGCGGCCGACCTGGCTGTGTCTACGTATTTCTTACATTTATTGTATTATTTATTCCACGTATTACTTGACGAACTCTTTATCACTTTGATCAAAATTTATAGATATTCCAGATACATGCAAATAAGATGATTGCTATATCACATATTATAAAATTATCTCGCTTCAGTATTGACCACCCCGTAAGACACAGCTCGGAATCTTTCATTTACACATTACAATCAATTTAATAAACATTAAAACACGAATAGCCATAGCACTACTATATGGTTCCACATGATATACAATGTAAACATAATTATAATAAATTACTAATACTGGATGCTATATTGTAGGCAATAGTGTACTAGACTTTTCAGCTGATTGATTGGTTACCATTTTGTTTGCTACTGTTCTTGTTTATTCTACACGAGCTATGTTTCTTTGCTGATCATTGCCTAGGTATTTTCAAGAAAGTATCAAATCTGTGTTTGTAGTTTATTTTTGACGATTGAAGGATTGTGAAGGAAACAGGACTTTTTCAGGACATTTGCCATCGTTCAGTGAAACAAAAATTCGGTCACGTTAAGTTTGGAGATCTGCAATCTGATCTCTTCTTCAGGCAAATAACTAACCTAACACATTTTAAATATAATTATGTGTATAAAATCAATGAATGTTTACTCAAGTAATCTTTATCATTATTAACACTACCTATTACAGTAAAATGCAACGTACTAAGTTCAGAAGTGCTTATAAAATAACTTAGCGGTACCGAATGGTACGATGCCATTTATATAACACTAATACATAGAAATTAAATATTCTCATGAATATGTGTTTTAGATCATGAATATTTAAAAACAGATAGTAAATTTTCATAATATCCAAATAAACTCATGCTTTTCAGGGTTTAAAGCTGTATTTCATCAGACATAAATTACATAACTATCCAGCAATTGTAATTTAAACAGTTTTAAAAACATCAATAATACGGTAACTTCAGGTGTCAATCAAATCTATATTTGACAAAATAATTTTTATAATATTTGTATAACGTTTCAGATTCTATGAATTCAAAGTTAACACCTGACAACGGCATCTTTGAAATAAAAATACCTAAACTGTGTTATATTGTAAAAATAATACATCTCAGTAATTCACTTTTTCAGGCTTCTAGAAATAGTTTAAAACTTTAAATTACTTTTCCAATACTTAAAATAATTAACTGAGACATCTGTAGAAAAACTTTCTGTTTTCCTAGGATAGGTTCATTCAAACCGGTTCAGTATTTTTGGTAAAATAAGAGAGTAACATGAAATCAAGATGTATTGTATAACTTCCTCCTCTCAGAAGTCCGTTACAACCCGAACATTGGGAATGAACTATTGATTTAAGGTTTACATTGGTACAATATTTAAATAAATAATAAGTTTTATAATGCTTAAATTTGCTATAATTTAGTGAAAAATTATTTAGTAATAAATTAAAAATAAAAAAAATTGCTTTATTAAGTATTACTTTTATAGGGCAGAGGTCAGAGAGATGAAATCTCACAATCTAACAATAAATACGAAGCTTTTAATAACGTAATGTTAGACTTTCATTCCACTTTCACTCCCTTTCTGTATCATCCGCCTGCAAAACATGATCGACCATCTGCTCTCTCGGTAGACGTTCAACAAATTAATTTATTGATTCCGTACATAATAGATAGAAAATAATTTATTTTAATACAATTTTTAACAAGGTGTTAAATCTTTAGCATATCATGTATTGTATAACTATGTTGTTGCGAGGCAACACAATGAAAATTCAATTTGAGTTGAAGTCTATTCAATATTTCTTATTCAATCTGTCGTAAATAATAACGAATTAAAACAAAATATTGTGCCAGACACAATAGTATTTTAACCAGTTTTCCTTACATAAATATGCAAACCCGAATTTTTAACGAAACTCTTCTGCAAAATCTATACATATAAAGAGCTAATTAATACTGAAGCTAAAGGTCTTTAATTCAATTTATACGATACAATTTAAAACTTTTTTAATTGCTAATTGACTCTTATCTAGAAACTTTTTACATTTAAGACAACGTTTAAGATTGTCTATTCATTGGGTGAAAAAATAAAATATTGTCAGGACTCCAATACTCGGTTAAGCATTTTATATCAAGGGCTATAAAGTAAAGCGCTATAGTAACAATACTGGATTGACAATACACAGCAGTATAGGCACTTACACCAGGGGTGTAAACGTCACTTTGAATTGCATTACTCTAATATGTCTTGTATCGGTGTTGCCGATGTATCTCCACACTCATAAATCATAATAAAACCTTTGATAAAATCTATAATCTTTGCAAATCATTGCAAAATCACAAATAGACCAAAAGCACCCTAAAATATTGTTATAAATACAAAATCCTCAAACCGCTTACCCTATCTGATGGATTTCACTACTATCTACGAATATTATTTAAATAATCGTAGATAATAAAGGCTATCAATTTGTCTGTTATATGGAACTCTGTACATCCAGCTCAGCTGTGATTAACCTTCACTAGACACATCAATCAAGTGTTTCAACATATCTGCTATTGGGAGTTGTAAAAAAATATATGAGTATTGGCCAGTATGGACAATCATTAAGTCTTTGTATTGTTGTAACAGCTCCATTCTCTCGTTGACATAGCATGAAGTAAATAAGATATGACTATATAAAAGATCCCTTTGTCACAGTTGCAGTAGTGGGTTGCAGAGACTTCTGTTCAGATTTACTACTTTACAAGACTAATTTATCATTATTTATAAATATTTTAACAGGCTATAAATTAAGTATAAAACATTTTGATATCCTAATGGTGACACTGTTGTGGATTGTAACTATTATAACATTTCTAAGTGTGATAAAACGGTCTCTTTGAAGCTCAGTACTTGTAAGGACTTCAAAACCGTGATTGGTCCTTGGTACCCATGTCTGATAAAGATTTTTGTCACGTGATCTGGATTCGCTACATTTAGAATTATGGCCTCTCTATTTAATTGGTCTTGCATCAGAAATGTGCTCAAAATTCGTCATTCTTGTTTCTACTTTTTCAACAGTTTCCCTAAATTATGCAAAGTTATCTGAGGTTTTATTAAAAACCATAAAACAAATAAAGGTAGTTTAGATGTTTATGATGGAATTAATATTTAAATTTAATAAATTTTAGAGCAGTGTTCTTTTATTCTAAATTAATATATAGATATATAAAAATATTGAAAACGTACATGTATTTTAGGTAATTGTCTAGTAAATTGTATTTCTATTTTTATGTTACTATGCTACGTAGTAGTTAGATACTTCGCATAAGAACTAATAATATCTTTGTAATTAGTGAGTAGTTAATATCAAAAGATGGAATACAATCGTACTGATTTAAGTTAAGGCATCATCAAATGATACTTATTGACGTCAGTAACAATCGAATATTTTGCAGACAACACGAGTTTAACGTGATGCACAATGTTTACTGATACGAGCCAGGCTAAAGACTCAAAGCGACACTGCGTATATTTCATTAAACCTCCGTTTCACAAAGTTGACACTCTGAGACATTTAATAAAGCCAGGTTTATAATGAAATGCAGGTGCCATCAGTGAAGTATTCTACTGACTGACCTCAGCATGGTGAGTGTATTTTATGAAAATATTTTCTTTTTGTAATCTTTACTATATTGGATCCAAAAAATCTCAGTAGTGAAAGACGTGTAACCTATTAGTATAATTACGTGACTCAATATTTCAGTTGAAATAACAGCTTCCTGTGAAAAACTGAAGTCAGGTACTAGCCCTAATATTGAGCGTTTCATCGCTTTAGAGTTTTGCAATATTGCATCGTTCTGTTTATTTTTATTTCATTCGCTTGTATATTAAAAATAATTAATTTTGAGTTTAAAGATAACTTGTATTTATCGAAAATCAAACTG
This sequence comes from Homalodisca vitripennis, assembly GCF_021130785.1. Classification (NCBI taxonomy): domain Eukaryota; kingdom Metazoa; phylum Arthropoda; class Insecta; order Hemiptera; family Cicadellidae; genus Homalodisca; species Homalodisca vitripennis. Next base: position 81,477 of record NW_025776441.1, read on the forward strand.
TTTAAATGTCATATACTGATATACTAAAGATAATAATTATGGGTTAATTTTTATTTAGAATTTACTGAAAGTCTTTATTATAAAACAGTAAGTGACTGATACCACAAGAAACCATAATAATATTCAAACAAAACAATTACCTCGAAATATTTCTGGATCAGCAATTGACTTAAAACTAATAAAATCATTATTTTTCTTCAAAAAACTGTTATCGGGTGTATATATTTTTATGTCTTTAGTCAAATATTGCCCCCTTGAGTTACTGATAACGGCGTACTACGGCTTAATCTACCCCCACCTCACCTACGGTTTGATGCTGTAGGGAGCCAGCACAAACTACCAGTTCTTTAGAGCATTCAAATTGAAGAAGCAAGAGATTCGCATAATCACGCAATGAAGACACAGAAAAACATGCAGGGCAGCTTTAAAAAAGTGCAACTTTTGACTATGCCTAGACTTTGCGTTTTGGAGACAATTTTATTTTGTATATCCAAATGTGCTATGGACACATGGCCGAAACATACGTTCGTATGAGATATCTACTAAACTGGAAGTCACAGGACGGAAGTTTACAAAGACTTTCCCTCGTAGGCAGAAGTTCATTTTATCAACAAATAGCCATATACTATTAAAATTTCCTAATGTTTAAGGCGTTAAAAACTTGATTAAAGCGTTTTATAGCGTCTCAAGCATTTTTTAGTGCGAACGAGTTTATAGTATGGGTTACCGGACACTTTGAAGACTGACAATCGATGTAGGAAAATGGTATTGGAAATAATGGAATGAATGTGGTGCGACTGAACCTATGTTGTATATTTGACTAGGTTCTTGTTTTTGAGTGCTTGCTCAAATTTTATGAAAATATTACTATTAATATAAATCTTTTGTATTTTCCTGGAAATAAACGATTTGAATTTTCCTATTCAATACATTTATATTATAATATAAGTAAACAACAATAAGTTATTTAAAAATATCTGTATACGCTAAAGCATAATTAAAACTATTACTAACAATCTTAACTGAACACCTCTAACCGATACAAGTGTAGTGGTATCCGTTCGAAAATTTTAACTTTCTCAGCCATGGAGGCTAATTTTTAAATATTAATTTAGCGTTATACAATATAATAATTACTAAACCAACAACGTCTAGTAAATAACCTGAATAAATAATACAGTAGGTAATACACGTAATTGGATTTTACTAACCAATGGGCAACATTCATGGCAGCATCATTTATTGATCGTTTAAAACTCATAGAAATGATTCTTATTTTGTGGAGCCGAGATGTGCGATCATCCATTAAAAAAAGGTGGACATAGAAACGTTTTCAGGGCTTCATGAAAATGATTTAAAGATTATATAATTTTAGTTAGCGCCTCGCCTCTACAAAGCAATGTGCATAATGCACATATGTTACAATAAATGTTAATTAGCTCTGAAGGATAAGATTAATTTATAGTGTACAACACCCGTATTTCGGTATTGGTTTTTCAGCCAATCTGCTAATTGGTGTGCTAAACCCCTCTCTTTTTATTAACTTGTGACCACCAATTGAGTGTTTATTAAAATTGCAATAGACTACAAAATTACAAGCTTAAAAATAGTTTGTCTAAAGAGGAGCTGCCATTCGATCTGTTAGCTAGGAAGATTAGTATAGATCTTGAGTATAAATAAAAACGTGTACATCAATGTAAATAGCTTATTGAAATGTGTGAGCTTGTAACATGAGTTACATTTAGTTAAAACAAATTTTTTGTACAGGAAATCTGTGCAAAAAGTTGGTGTTGACAGAACGGTTTTTTTTATTGCAAAGTGTTATGGAATTTTAAATATCTCAAACAATATATTTCAACTGTTATATAAAATTAGTAAATTAATTGTAAAAGATTAGCAGCGTTTTAGATTTAGTCTGGGTAGCGTATAAAAAAGAAATTGGACAATGCTACCAAGACTAAGTAAGGAACAGTCATTTTACCTTTGAGGAGAAGATACAAACTATGCAACTTTAAGCTAGTACAACTAAAACAAACACCATACCAGTGTATGACGTCATCAACAAACGTCAGAGAAGCAATTCAGTGGAGCAACCCCGTTTTATACAGATAATGTAGAATCGTACCCCTAAGGTAGGAAGGATCGATTCAGCGCTAATATTGATTTGACCTCCATTTCAGCTTCCGGTTAGTGCAGCGTCTATAATTTGTTGCAGTTATAGACTTGAGTTTTGCAATGTGCAGTCCAAAATCCGCTCGAATATATTATAATTGATTTTAAAATAGCTCTACAAACAACAATTCATTAAATATCACAAGTCAACAATATTAACAAGGATAGGTTAATGAAACATCAGCATAAGCTAAGTTATTTTATAAGTTAGCTAAAAATCAAATATATTTCATACAACACGAGTGCAATGTTATACAGTGTTGATTGTTGCGTGCCAGGTTAGTGAAACTGTGTGCAGAAATTGATTAAACCTCTACCTGACAAGGTTGACACTGTGAGGTACATTTAATAATGTCAGGTTTATCATCAGAAGCAGGTAAAATCAGCAACGTTCTCTACTCACTGAACTTGTAAAAACATTTATTTATTTCATATTTAATCTATAAGTAACTTTTACTATATTTAATCTTAAAAATTACAGTAGTGATGGACTCGGAGAACATCAATATATATTTAAGTTATTTAATATTGTAAATTGTAGTTGTAATCAGGCTGCTGTTATAATACAGAGCTTATAACATTGACAGTTGCTAAACCATCCATTAGAGTTTCACCATAGCATTAAATTGTGTTTATTTTAATTCATGTCACTAGTATACTAAAATTGTTAAATATGAATTTATTAAAGTTCTCTTCATATGTATGTATTGATCCTTTTGAATTCTTACTAATTTATTTATTAAATCTTACTAACTTAGAATGAGGAACAATAAAATAATTAATTTGTGATCCATATCTGTAATTAATTTAAGTTAACACGATGGAAAAGGTTATGAAGTTTGAATGCATGTATAAAATTCATCAATATTTATTACCAATAGCTCTTATTAAATACCATTTGGTTATTAGAATAGTAACTAATTTTTTATTTTGGTAATTATTTTCTTTTCAAAATAGATACTTTTAATGATTATTAGACCTAACTTAGTTAGTATTATTTTTTGGGAGGATATGGATTGGTACTTGTTTTATATGATCTTTATTTTAATTCATCAATACCAATCAAGGTGCCAAGATGCTTTTAAAAAATATGAAAAATTCTTGAATAAAGCTTTTTATTTGTCTACACACAATGCTTCTCTGTAAGAAAAAGTGTTAGTGCAGCAGCATAAACAACAAGATGCTGCGGCGTGAAAATAAGTCGCGTGTGTTCCGTCCTCAGTTAATCTTGTGCCGAACGCAGTATATAAAGTTTATCATTTTCTCAAAAATTTTTTATATACTGTTTACCGTATTTACGCTTTTTTATATGATATTTGAACACTTTAACTGTCTATTTAAATATATAAAATAACAAATACCTATATAGTTGTGATTCAATGTTCATTGAAATTATATATTATATATAATTATATATATATCTATATATATAAAAATGAATGTTTGTGTGTTTGTCCTTTATGGAATCGTGAACTATTGGACCGATCATGATGAAAATTTGTACGTATATGTATTTTTTCCACGGAGAAGGTTTATAAGCTATGCCCATCCCTTTCCCGATTCAGGATTCCGCCCCACTGGTTACAGAAATACCCATAAGGAAATGCATTGCAGCAAACATATGTTAACGTCTTTTCAAATTTTTAATCAGCTGTTCTTTGTAAACATATATTACACTTATAGTTTTAAAGCATAGAGTAAGCTTAAGAGAAACGACAAATTTTGTTTAAACTGTTTTTGCAATCACTGTTAAACATAGACTTTACTATCCAGATAATACAATTCAAATTTGACGTAAAAAATTCACCTTTAACTGCAATATTTATTTAATATAAACCATGCTCATGCTTGATCAGAAGAGTAATGCAGATATCATAATTACTATCTTACGTTGGCTACAAATATAAAGAATGTTATAAAAATCAACCTTAGTTGTTTTTTTTTGACAGAAGTTATGGTTCTCAAATCTCCGTGTGTACATATTCTCTCGATCGAGACAACAAAGCAAGCTCAATCGTGGCATCGGAGATATAACTAATTTAATCTAAAATTTTATTATAGTAAAAAAAAAAATTTACTAAGTAATATAAGGACTTCGGTTCTTAAGATTTGCGTGCGAAGCCGTGGGTAACAGCTAGATAGAGGCAGGAATATGGTACATACCTTCATAATACGCCCAAGAGGCTCACGATGGAACGACTATCAATTATCTCAGCAATGTTTAGAATGTGATAGAAAAAGAATAAGTGAATATAGTGTACTGTTTTCAACGGGAAATTGCGTGCGAAGCCGCGGGCAACTTTTGCAAAAAAATTATTGAAATGCGCAGCAAAGCGCGCCGGGCCCGCTAGTATATATATATATAGTGTGATATGATAGTGTCTGTAATACAGTACATGTAAAACGAAACAGTCAATCGATATTTATTTGTGTTCCTTTCTACAATTTTAAATAAATGTATATCAAAAGGATAGCTAGTAAAGTTGATTAAAGAGCTATACATGTTACATTAATTTGTAAATATTAATAACAATTATTATAAATCTGAGAAAAGCTTTGTATAAAGTGTTAGGTTGAGAAAATATATCACAATTTAGAAGTGTTTCTATTGAACATTCAGTAGCCATAAAATAATGTGTGTACGAAAAATTTAAGGATAAAACATGTTTTCATTTGTGTATCAAACAATTACAGTTCCCACAATATAAAATGAATATTTTAAAACACTCCAAATCATCCAATATAATGTGGCATCAGGTAATTACGGAAGGTGTACCAATAATAATCATCCTCATAATTCGACCTCTAAGTAGATTTATTATGTCAAGTAACATATCATATATTATCATACCTTCATTAAATCGTGACGAAAGTTCCATATATTTAGCCTGTATTTAGTAATAAAGCAGACTGATCACAAGTTTCATATTGTATGTAAATAAAGTTAATATTTACTTTTAACTACAAATATTACTGCAAATAGGTCATGGAGTATGTTTAGGGACGCAAATATAACAAATGATACATCCTTCATTGATAAACATTTGGAAGGAATTAACATATTAACACTAAAGCAGTTTTTAGCAAATCAAATAACTAGAGCATATAAATATATCAGGTTAAACGACGTGTGTCTGAATGGTCTTATTATGATGAATCTATAAGGAATATTTAGATACATATAAATTTAATGTTACAGGCCAGAAATTAAATATTTTGAAGCGTTTTCTAGTTATTTCAATGAAGCACATAAATGTAACATATAAAGCAGGCTTCTTCGACGGTAATGACGAATGCATGTAAGCAATCACACAGAGTTGTTAATAAAAGTCTGTCAAGTAAAATTATCCTTTGAGACACATTTATACAACAGATAATACAAAATGTATACCAGTTACTTTCCTAATTAGAAAGAAATATTGTCCTCGCAAAATACCACTAAGAATTAATGTTATTCGTAATAAAATATTGCAATTTTAAAATGATAAAACATTTTAAAATTTAGAGTAGTAGAAGATTGTTTTGAATAATATAATAATGATCTGTAACTTATTTGTAGTTCTAAAAATTCAATAGTATCAAAAGAATAAGTTATATTATCGATGTAGATCACAATGCATATAATTCCTACATCTAACTTTAAAGAAATTTTATATCCTTAATTTTTAAACATATATTACATTATTAATCTTGACGTTCTCTGTGAAGTAGAATCCGTACTACTCGTATTAAAAAAATATATTTTACTTCTTAAACCTCGCAGACTCTAGGATATTTCGCCTTAAAAAACTTTCAGATATCAGGTCATTCAATGCTTTGTGGTTACTGAAGTCATGATAGATTTAGCTACTGTGAATTTCCGGAATCAATCAGTTATCATTCTTACAGTTCTTAGAATCAAAAGTCCTAACTTTGCAACTTATAATTATATTTATAGTGTGATTACATTAATCATCGTAAAGTTACTTAACCGTTGTTAAAATATTGTCTTCTTATGAGGAAACGTAGGTAAACCTTTAATTCCGTAGATTTAATAAAGTCTACCTAGGAAATAATACCTACAGACACATTGTAAGTATAATGTTTGTTAAATCCTTAATATTGGTGCTACTGCGTCATTATTTAGTAAAACATTATATGAATAGCTTTTTAGCTTGTAATTAAAAGGTAGGTAGATAATAAATCAAATTACGTAAATACGTTGATGAAGTCCCAGAGTGCACTCACGAAAACCAATAAGAAAGAAAATGCATACAATTGCACGCCGAATTATACGCATACAACAAGTGATTACGATATTTATAGATAAATATTTAAAATAACCAGGGTTGAGACCTTAAAGAGATAAAAAAAATTGTTTAAGGCTTGACTCATCTGCTTCTAAATGCTTAGACGAAGTATACTTGAGTACTCAGTATCAATTTGGTTTCTAAATACAGTAACTACTCAAATCTCAAGAAGAGTCTATTCTTGTGTAGAAACAGTTTCCTCGAATGAATAAATTGGTACAGGTAGGGACAACTACCCCCTAATAAATTTATGGGGCGTCCGGGGTCCATTTTTGGTCAAAATTTCAATTTTTATTTTTTTGACATTTTTATATTCTTTGGAATCTTGCGAGTAATTTGACATATCATAAATACAATTTGGAAGAGTGCAACCTTATGTAATTAATTAATTTGTAATGGTCTGCACTGTGTTTTTCGCTCGCAGGGGCGTCAGGGCGAGGGACGTATGTTTATATGTACTACAGTTGTAATAATATAAGCTACACATACTTGTTGTGTTGGTAACACTGTTTGTTCTTTACTGTCATATGGTTCTTTCTCATTTGTTGTCATCTGTTATAGCCAAAGTTTATAAGCAAACTGAAAAAGACAATGGGAAAAACTAAACTTCCCGATGACAAAACTATTGGGAGGAAAGGTAGGTTAACTCTTGAGGCTATAAATGAAATTCAATTATACTATGGGCTGGCCATTAGAAGAAATGTTGACAGTCTGGAAAATATGAAGAGGGCTGTTTGGGCGGAGTATTTCCATCTCATTTCAACAAATGAAGAACCAGCGCACAGTTTGTGTCCGAAAACTTCTGATACGTGGTGTAAATACCAACAAGCTATCCAGAAGAAAGAAGCCTATGACCACAATAAACACTTCCACATATGCCCCCTGTAGTAATGGAACAGGTTAAACAAATTTTCAAGGACTTAGCTAACCCCACGCTGCTGGCTAAATGTCTACATGGACAGACCCAAAATCCAAGCGAGTCGCTAAACAGTGTGGTGTGGTCGCGTATTCCAAAATCGACTTTAGTTATAAAAAAGACCATTGAGTTTGGTGTTTACGAAGCCATTGCCTGTTTCAACAAAATAAATATTGTTAAATGTGAAGTACTCAAGAAAGTAGGTATAATGCCAGGCAAAAACTGTGTTGAGGTTATGAAGCGATTCGACAAGATGCGCATAAGGAAGGCGCAAAAAGGCGGTGGAAGAGATTGAAAAGAAGTGTCACCAGAAGCGGGAGGCAGCTAAAATAAGTCTGGAGGATATATATGAGCAGCAGGAGGATCCAGATAAACCCAGCCTATGCAGCAAGAATACACTGAGGTACATTTATTTTTTATTTATTTTATTTTATTTACATGCTATAAAACAGGATTTACCCTAATAATATTATAGCAGTTCAAGAAAAATTACAAAACAGACATCAGTGGCTTCAGTTATAGCTCAAGACCATAGCACAATTCTTCACTTTTGGCTTTACTTTACTTTTCTTACAGTAACTAGTGTAATATCATAAATATACTATAATAACAATGTAATAAATATAATGTAACAACAGTGCAATAAATATAATATAATAACAATGCAATAAATTTAATGTAACAACCGTGCAATAAATATAATATAATAACAATGCAATAAATATAATATAATAACAATGTAATAAATATAATACTACAACAGTGCAATAAATATAATATAATGACAATGCAATAAATATAATATAATAGCAATGCAATAAATATAATATAACAATGCAATAAATATAATATGATAGTAATAAATAAATAACTAAACACCAACCCACATAGAGAAACAAAACAGCCCGGGGAGAAACCTATGGAGAACATTGACCTACGGATCTCATGACAACAATGGCTTAATCTTTTTTTTTTGAAAACATTCAAGCTGACATGGTGAATGTCAATGTCGGACCCACCCAAGAGTATTGTATTATAAGACCTCATCATCCTCAACAGAGGAAAGAATGCACGCGTCGCAGTGCGTGAATAGAACAAATGAAACAAACATTTGTTTCTGCTGTTGAAGTTGGGCACTCGATAACTGAGGACTCCCAAACAGTCCGCGTCGTCCACCCGACCCGGACCAGGCCCCAGAGATACACCTGCGCCTGGACCTGTCTCCTCCGACTCAGACTCTCCAGCCCAAACATTTCTAATAACTCAATGTATGGCACTAAATATGTATATATATTAAAGCATTTATAATATAAATATCTCAAAAATCTTTTTTGAACTTGTTCAATCAGTTCTTCGTGAATTAAATGCATCAGATTCCATACAATGACGGTGTTCGTTCTTAGGTCTTGACCTGACAAAAGATGTGTACAATGTGATAAAAGACGTGATGTTTTTAAAATTGACCCCCTGTCTTATTATAAACCCCTACATACTACTAGCTGAATTGACACAATTTTCTATGTGACTGGAAAACGATAAATCACTACTAATTACAACACCTAAATCTTTTATTGAATCAACCCTTGCAATTACTTCGCCATTTAAGTTATAATTTTTTATTATACAGTTTTTTGACCTGGTAAATGACATCACATGACATTTAGAGACATTAAATCTCAATTTATTAAGAACGCTCCACTTATTAGCATTATCTGGGTCAGATTGTAATTTTTTTCCGTGTCATTTACTGAGGATATATGATAAAAAAAGTTTCAAATCGTCCGCAAATAACAGAGCATTTACAGATTTTAAAAAGTCACACAGATCATTGATCATTATTGTAAATAAACATGGGCCTCTGGAAAAGTGGAAGACAAATAACCTTTATAATAGACAAACTGTTTTCGATTTATTAAATAGGTATGAAAAAAACTTAATTAGATTATTCGATAAACCATAAAAATGCAACCTTTGTAATAAAATAAAATTATCTACCTTATCAAAAGCCTTAGCCAGGTCAAGATATATTGCATCATTCTGAACCGATGAGTCCAACCGTGAAGAGACATAGTTTGTAAAATTTAATAAGTTAGTGTTAATATAGCGGCCAGGCAAAAAAACCCATGTTGACCAGGTGATAATATTGATTTAAAATAGTTATACAAATATTTGTGAACTATGCTTTCAAATATCTTAGCTGGTACCGATAACACTGCTACTGGTCGGTGGTTCACAATCTGTGATTCCTTCTCGCTCTTAAAAATTGGAGTTATTTTTTGCCAACTTCCATTGATCAGGAAATGTATTAGATTTCAAAACTAAATTGTATTAATAAATCAGTGGTTGAGTAAAAACATCTGCACACCCTTGAAATATATACTGAGGCAACAGATCAGGACCTGCAGTGGTCTTAGATTTCAACTTTTCAATTGCTAAAGTGACATCTTGCTCTGTAACCCGGTCCAGAGCTAAATGGCCCGCACCCACCATGGTCGCCCCTTCCATTGCCAACTCTACTGTAGGCTCTACTGTATATTTATTATAAACAGAACTAAAATAATCTTTAAAGCCATTAGATATCAAATTACCATTATTAAGTTGCAAACCATTATACTCCATTACCAGCACATTTTTTTCTTGCCAATTTTTTATTGTTTACAAACTTCCAAAATTCTTTATTGTCCGCAACTATGTTATTTTCGGCCTCCATAGCGAAATTTTCGTAGGCAACTTTAATATCTTTTTTAATTTTTGACCTTAAATTTGAAAATCTAACGTAATAATCCTGCCTACCAGAGCGTTTATACTTTTTTACATGAGTCACTATTGTTTAGGTTATAGCCTAGAATAAATGGAATTCCTGAAAGACTTCGGTACCCATATCTTCCAAACTATTCGAGGTATTAGTATAGTTTTTGTTTTGTTTTGTTCAAAATTTCACGGTTTTTTATTGCAATGTCAAAAATTTTTCGAATAAAAAAATTAAATTTTTAGAAAAATTTTTTAAAATACCTAAATAAAGTTATTTTATAAATTCCTGTTCCATAAATACTCATAAAAGACATACATTAAAAACATTTAAAAAAATTAGTAGGTCACGTCGTAAGGTTTTAAAGATATGTGTACCTTAAAAATGACTAATTTAACATGCGCAGCATAAATTGCCTCCCGGACCGGGCCCCTTAATATTCTAGTTATGTTTAGTTATGTTATCTCATATAGGTTTGTTATTATGCTTCGCTCAATATAAAAATCAATAAAAATCCATTCCTAAAGGTGGATACTACTTGATTTATACTCAACACATTTGAATTGAGCAAGCTTCTATTTGTTTTGTAACATATTCTTCTTTATGAATCGTTTAAAATGTATCATAGTATTTGGTAAGAGCCTCTTGACCTATGTCATGTACATTTGTGTGAATCCATGTTTAATCTACAATAGTTTCCGTATCCCAGCTTTAAATGTGAGAAATATTTGATTTAACAAAATTATGCCAAAGGCTTCATTTTATTGAGAGAACAGTAAAAAAATAATTTCAAAATTATTGTAAATATTTTGTATGAATACGTCACATAACAATCAAACCAACAATAATGCCAGTGTACATTTTATACTAATATGCAAATTTAACTTTAATAATAGTATTATTTAACACAATTTTGGAAATTGCTTAATTTCCGAAAGGAATTTTATTTTATTTTGTAATTTTTAAAGGGTGTGGTAGTTTTATATGACCCTTTACGGTCATTTTCAGTTTCGTTATTCAAATTTATTGTCTGTATTTTTAATGATAGGTTAAAACTATAGCTAGTGAGAAACAATTTATTATCTTCAGCCCCTCATCTTAGAGTACTCTGCCTTTCCGGTAAGAGCATTTCATTCTAGTATAAAAAACATTAAAACCTAAAAAATACAAGTTTTCTTGTATGTATTTCAACAGACCGCATGAAAATTGACCGATGTTGATTAAAATATCTGAATCTCTCCTCTACAACCCCGCGCATAACACAGCTGCCTGTACGTGTTTAGAACTACAGTACATGATCATAGACCCGCATCCATACCAGGAACAACTGGTTTTCAACAATTGCCTCAAATGCCCACCAAATATTTTAATGATGTTTTGGCCTAGTCTTGTATAACTTGAATAATACTTATAAAAGATAACTCTTTTGTTTGGAGCCAAGAACGGCTCCCCCGCCACCACCCCCTGCCACATGTGTTGGTGATGTACGTAGTTAAGTCCTCTCTGTACAAGTACTTTTTTACGGTTCTGGAGTATACTTTTATTACAAAGTATATGATTTTCCATTTTGTTATAATAAAAAACCAAAGAGGGTTACACAGTGTGGCTGTTTACAGTTTTTGTTTATTGATCGAAAACTGTTCCTATGACATCGAATATATGTCTAGGGTAACCAGACAATAAAGTGCCAATGGTTGAACAGATCGAGTATTTTATTTTTTATGGCCATCCGTTAACAAATCACTCAAAATAGATGGAGTGTGGAATGTACATTTCGCCCCTTTGTTATTAACAGTTCCGTTTGTAAATGTTAGCGGTCAAGAACAGCATTTCAGGCTTAGTACGTGTTCGAAAAAGCAATCAGAGCATGATTTACGGAAGGACGTTTTGTTTCGTTAGCTGTTCTTGCGTAATAATGTAGGCTATGCGTACAGTCCAATGTATAGTTCTGTTTATAAAAGTGATAACTTTAAGATAAAATTGATGGGTCAAATACGTTTGGAAAAATTGGTAGACTTATTTTTAATTTTCGATTTAAAAAAATTAAATATAATATTGTCTTGTTAATTTAACAAGAACCATATATTTTTCCAGCCTTTGTTTTTTTACATGGGTTGGATATCCATAATGTTTACAATTTGAAATATTGTCTTCGTGTCAAAAGAAACACTAAATGCAATATAACATGGGTAAGAAATGGTTAGTTTTAATGTACGTCAATGAATGTTATTTTGAGTTTCATTTGTTACTTCCAAAACAGATCAAAGATCAAATACGCTTCAAATAATGATTATAAGAACCGGTCAGAAAACATCGTAAAGGCAAATTCTACAAAAACTATCCCGAATCAGGATTATATCGACAAGATAAAAGTTAATAATACCCACTATTTGACAACGTGACGGCGCTTGAATATTTACCTCAGAACTTAGCACAGTCCTTTAATGATCTAATAAGTAACCGACACTCTCTGGAGTAGTACACATGGATTCTTTGGAAGTTTGCTATATTATATATAAAGTTTAATTACAAATCTGCAAGTGAGTTATACATTGTTAGAGCTTATCGTCTTTAATGTTTATTGTTTTCACTTGGATAAAAAACGATTCAAATTTACGTATTTGTTAAATTTTCGAAATTGTTGCACATATATTTATCAGAAATCTTTCCTTATGTACTTTGGTTTAGACACATGGAATGAAAAATGGCTATATAGTGTAATGGAAAGTGTCAAGCTTAACAGCAAGAAAATTCACCAGTGGTAATATTGGATTTTTTTATAAATCCAAGCAATCATTTGAATTTATATTTAACCCATTACTACTAGATAATTCCTGGATGATAATCATTAGAATCATGCTTAAGAAATGAGAATTTTTCCGTGTGTTACCTTTTCCAACATCTATTTCACCTTAGGACGTCTTCAAATCTTTGCTATGTCTTTCCGTAGTAAAGCTGTTATCACTGCACTATTGCGACCAATATAATTGTACTTTACTGTTATCAACCATGTCTATCTGTTAGTAAATTAAATATAGCATTTTCCCTTTGGTTGTAATGCTGCTACATAAAACTATTGCGTATTACAATACTCATTGTTTATTCGTATTAGTTTATCGAGCCATTGAATAACTGAAAAGAGCGAAGAATGTCGCCTCTAATTCTCTGATTTTCCGTCCCCCTTAAAAAAAAACCCCCAAAAAAAATTTAAAATTTTTTTTTTTAGGCCTTTTTTTTTTAAGTCAATTTTTTTAAAAAAAAAAAGGTTTTTTTTTTTCCCGGGGAAAAAAAAATTTTTTGGGAAAAATTTAAAAAAAAAAAAAATTTAAAATTTTTAAAAAAAAAAAAATTTTTTTTAAAAATTTTTTGAAAATTTTTTTCCAAAAAAAAAAAAAGGGGGGGGGCCCCCCCCTTGGTTTTTTTTTTTTTTTTTAATTTTAAAAAAATTTTTTTTTTTTTTTTTTAAAAAAAAAAAATTTTTTTTTTTTAAGGGGCCCCCTTTTTTAAAGGGGAAAAAAATTTTTTTTTAAAAAAAAGGGGGGGGTTTTTTGGCCCCCAAAAAATTTTTAAATAAAAGGGGGTGAAGGGGTTTTTTAAAAAAATAAATGGGTTTTTTTTTAAAAAAAAATTTTTTTTTAAATTTTAAAAAATTCCCAAAAAAATTTTTTTAAAAAGGGGGGGAAAAAAAAATTTGGGGAATTTTTTTAAAATTTTTTCCCCCCTTTGGGGAATTTTTTAAAAATTTGGTTTTTTCTTTAAAAAATTTTTTTTTTTAAATTTTTTTTTTTTAAAAAAATTTTTAAAAAAAAACCCCTTTTTTTTTAAAAAAGGGGGGGGGTGGGGGGGGAAAAAAAAAAAGGGGGGGGGGGTTTTTTCCCCCTTTTTTTAAAAAAAAAAAATTTTTTTTTTTTTTTAAAAAAACCCCTTAAAAATTTTCCCCCAAAAAAGGGTTTTTTTTTTAAAAAAAAAAAATTTTAAAAAAATTTTAAAAAAAAAGGGGGGGAAAAAATTTTTTTTGAAGGGGTTTTTTTAACCAAAAAAAGGGGGTTTTTTTTTTTTTCCAAAAAAAAAAAACCAAAAAATTTTTTTTTGAATTTTTTTTTAAAAATTTTTTAAAATTTTTTTTTTAAAACCCAAAATTTTTTTTTTTTTAAAAAAATTTTAAATTTTTAAAATTTTTTTGGGAAAAAAAAAATTTTTGGGGGGTTTTTTCCCAAAAAAAAATTTTTTAAAATTTTTTTTAAAAATTTTTTTTTTTTTTTTAAAAAAATTTTAAAAAATTTTTTTTTTTTTTAAAAAAAAAATTTAAAAAGGAAAGGTTTTTTTTTTAAAAAGAAAATTTTTTTTAAAAAAAAAAAAAAAATTTTTTGGGGGGAAAAAAATTTTGGGGGTTTTTAATTTTTTTTTGGGGGGTTTTTAAAAAGGGAAAAAAAAAAAACCCCCTTTGGGGGGGTTTTTTTCCCGGGGAAAAAAGGGGGTTTAAAAGGGTTTTTTTTGGGGGGGAAAATTTTTTTTTTTGGGGAATAAAAAACCCCCCTTTGGGGAAAAAAAAAAACCCAAAATTTTTAAAAAAAAATTTTTTAAAAAAAAATTTTTTAAAAATTTTTTTTTTTTTGGGGGGGGAAAAAAATTTTTTTCCCCAAAACCAAAAAAAGGGGTTTTTGTTTAAAAACCCCCTTTTTTTTTTTTTTTAAAAATTTTCCCCCGGTTTTTTCCCCGGGGGGTAAAAAAACCCGGGTTTTTATTTTTTTGGAAAAAATTTAAATTTTTTTTAAAAAATTTTTTTTAAAAAAAAAATTTTTTCAGAAATTTTTTAAAAATTTTTTTTTTAAAAAAAAAATTAAATTTTAAAAATTTTTGGGGGGGAAAAAATTTTTTTTCCCCAAAACTTTTAAAGGGTTTTTTTTAAAAAAAAATTTTTAAAAAAAAAGAAAACCCCCCTTTTTTTAAAAAAAAAAATTTTTTTAAATTTTTTTTTTTAAAAAAAAAAAAATTTTTTTTTTTTTAAAAAAAAAAAAAACCCTTTTTTTTTTTAAAAAAAAATTTTTTTGGGTTAAATTTTGGGGGGGGTAAATTTTTTAAAAAAACCGGGGGGAAAAAAAATTGGGGTTTTTTTTGTCCCCTAAAAAATTTTTTTCCCCAAAAAAAAAAATTAAAAAAAAAAGGGGGAAAAAAAGGGGCAGGGAAAGGGGGGTTTTTAAAATTTTTTTTTAAAAAAACCCTCCGGGGGGTGATTTTTGGGGGGGGGTTTTTTTTTTTGGGTTTTTTTAAAAAAAAAAAAAAATTTTTAAAAATTTAAAATTTTTTTTCCCCTTTTTTTTTTGGGGTTTTTTTTGGAATTTTTAAAAAAAAAATTAAATTTAAAAACCTTTTTTTTTTTAAAAAAAAAGGGGGGGGAAAAAAAAAGGGGGGGGAAAAAAAAAAATTTTTTTTTTAAAAAAAAAAGGGGGTTTTTTAAAAAAAAAAAATTTTTGGGGGGGGAAAATTTTTTTTTTGGGAAAAAATTTTTTGGGGGGAAAAAAGGGGTTTTTTTTCCCCTTTTTTTTTTTTTTTTGTTTTTTTTTTTTGGGGTTTTTTTGGGGGGGGAAAAATAAAATTTTTTTTTTTTTTTTTAAAATTTGGGAAAAAGGACTTTTAAAGGGGTTTTTTGGGGGGGGGGGGTTTTTTTTTGGGGGGGGGGGGGGGGTTTTTGGGGGGGGGGGGGGGTTTTTTTTTAAAAATTTTTAAAAAGGGGGGGGGGGGGAAAAAATTTAAAAAAAAAAAGGGGGGGGTTTTTAAATTTTTTAAAAAAAAAATGGGTTTTTTGTTTAAAAAATTTTGGGGTTAAATTTTTTTAAAAAATTTTTTTTTAAAAAAAAAAATTTTTAAAAGGGGGAAAAAAAAATTTAAAAATTTTTTAAAAAAAAAAAATTTTTTTTTTTTTTAAAAAAAAAGGGGGTTTTTTTAAAAAAAAAAAAAGGGGGGTTTAAAATTTTTAGGGGGAAAAAAAAATTTAAAAATTTAAAATGAAAAATAAAAAGGGGGGGGAAAAATTTTCTTTGGAAAAAACATTTAAAAACCGTTGGGGGAAATTTTTGGGAAAATTTTTTTAAAATTTTTTTAAAAAAAAAAAAGTTTTTTTAAAAAAAAAAAATTTTTTAAGGGGTTTTTTTTTTTTTTTTTTTTCCCAAAAAAAAAATTTTAAAAAAGTTTTATTTTAAAAAAATTTTTTTTCTTTTTCCTTTTTTAAAAAAAATTTTAAAAATTTTTTAAAAAAAAAAAAAAAGGGGGGTTTTGGGGTTTGGTTTTTTTTTTAAAAATTTTTTTTTTTGGGGGGTTTTTTTTTTAAAAAATTTTCAAGGAAAATTTTTTTAAAAAAATTTTTTTAATTTTTAAAAAATTTTAATTTTCAATAAGGGGGGGGGGAAAAAAAAAGGGGGGGGGGTTTTTTTTTTTAAAAATTTTTTGGGGGGGGTTTTTTGGGGGGGGTTTTTTTTTTTAAAATTTTTTTTTTGGGGGGTTTTTAGTTTTTTTGTAAAATGTTTTTTTTAACCCTTTTTTTTTTTGGGGGGAGGGTTGGAAAAAGGAAAAAAAAAAGTTTTTTTGGGGGGGGTTTTTTGGGGGGGGGGGGGGTTTTTTTTTTTTTGGGGGGTTTTTTTTAAAATTTAAAAGGGGGGTTTTTTTTAAAAAATTTTTTTTAAAAAAAAAGGGGGGGGGGGGGGGTAAAGGGAAAAAAAATTGGGGGTTTTTTTTTTTTGGGGGGGGTTTTTTTTTGGGGGGGGAAAAAATTTTTTTGGATTTTTAAAAAAAAAATTTTTCCCAAAAAAAAGGGATCCGGGGGGGGGGGGGGAAAAAAAGAAATTTTTTTATTGGGGGGGGAAAAAGGGGGGGGGGTTTTTTTTTTGGGTTTTTTTTTTTTTAATTTTTTTGTTTTTTGTTTTTTTTTTTTTCCCCCTTTTAGGGTTTGGGGGGGGGGGAAAAAAAAAAAATTTTTTTAAAATTTTTAAAAAAAAACAATTTTTTAAAAATTTTTTTTTTTTAAAAAAAAAAAAGGGGGGGTTTTTTTTTTTTTTTTTAATTAAATTTTTTAAAAAAAATTTTTTTAAAAAAAAGGGGGGGGGGGTTTTTTTTTTTTTTTGGGGGGGGGTTTTTTTTGGTTTTTGGGGAAATTTTTTTTTAAAAATTTTTTAATTTAAAGGGGGGGGGGTTTGGGGGGGGGTTTTTTTTTTTTTAAAAAAAAGGAAATTTTTTGGGGGGGTTTTGGGGGGTTTTGGGGTTTTTTTTTTTGGGGGGTGGGGTTTTTTGGGGGGGGTTTTTTTTTTTGGGGTTTGGGGGTTTTTTTGGGGGGGGTTTTTTTTATTAAAAGGGGGGGGGGTTTTTTTGGGGGGGGGGGTTTTTTTTTTTAAAATTTTTTTTTTAAAAAAAAAGGGTTTTGGGGGGGGGAAAAAAAAAAAAGGGGGGGATGGGGGTTTGGGGGGGTTTTTTTTGGGTTTTTGGGGGGGGTTTTTTTTTTTTATTGGGAAAAAAGGGGGGGGTTTTTTTTTTTTTTTTTGGGGGGGGGGGTTTTTTTTTTTTTTTTTTTTATTAAATTTTTTTAAAAATTTTTTTGGGGGGGGGGTTTTTTTTTTTAAAAATAAAAAAAAAGGGGGGGGGGGGTTTTTTTTGGGGTTTTTTGGGGGGGGGGTTTTTTTGGTTTGGGGGGGGCCCCTTTTTGGGTGGTTTTTTAAAGGGTTGGTAAATTTAAAAAATTTTTTTGGGTTTTTTTTTAATTTTTGTTTTGGGGTTTTTTTAAAAGTGGGCCCCCCTTTTTTTTTTTCCCCTTTAAAAAATAAAAATTTTTGGGGTTTTTTTAAAATTTTTAAAAAAAATTTTTTTTTTTTTTTTTTTAAAAAAACCCTTTTTTTATTTAAAAAAAAAGGGGGGTTTTTTTTTTTAAAAATTCCCCTTTTTTTTTTAAAGGTTTTAATAAATTTTTTTTCCCAAAAAAAAACCCTTTTTTTTTTTTTTTTTTTTTTTTGGTTTTTTTTAAATTAAATTTTTAAAATTAAAAAAAAAATTTAAAAATTTTTTAAAAAAAAACAAAAAGGAAAAAAATTTTTAAAAAAAAAACCAAGAACCCCGTTTTAATTTTCCCCCCCCCAAAAATTTTTCAAAAATTTTTAAAAAAAAAATTTTTAAATTTAAAACAAAAAAAAATTTAAAAAAAAATTAAAAAATTTTTAAAATTTTTTTTTTTAAACCCCAAAAGGGCCCAAAAAAAAAAATTGGGGTAAAAAAATTTTTAAAAAAAAATTTTTTTTTAAATTTTAAAACCTTTTTAAAAAAAAAAAAATTTTTTTTAAAAATTTTTTAAAAAAATTTTTAAAAAAAAATTTTTTTTTTAAAAAATTTTTTTTTTTAAAAAAATTTAAAAAGGGGAAAAATTTTAAATTTTTTTAAAAATCCAAAAAAAAAAAAAAAAACAATTAAAAAATTTTTTTTTTTTCAAAAATTAAAGGAATAAAAATTTTTTAAAAAAAAAATTTTAAAAATTTTAAAAAATTTTTTAAACCTTTTCCCCCCGGGGGGCCCCTTTTTTCCCCCCAAAGAAAAAAAAGGGGAAAATTTTTAAAATTTAAAAAAAAATTTTTTAAAAAAAAACCCCCCAAAAGGGGGGGTTTTTTTGGTTTTTAAAAAAAAAAATTTTTTTTAATTTTTTTTTTCCCCAAAAAAAAAAATTTTTAAAAAAATTTTTTTAAAAAAAACTTTTGTTTTTCCTAAAAATTTTTTTTTTTTTTAAAAAAAAAAAACAACCCCCCCCAACCCCCCTTTAAAAAAAATTTTAAATTTTTACCCCCAAAAAAAAAAAATTTAATGTAAAAAAAAAAAAACCAAAAATTTGGGGGCCCCCCCCCCCCAAAAAAAAAAGGGGGAAAAAAAACCCTTTTGGGCCCCCCCCCCAACCCAAATTTTGGGGTTTTGGGGCTTAAACCCTTTTTAATTTTAAACCTTTTTTTTTTTAAAAATTTTTTCCCCTTTTTTTTTTCCCCTTTTTTTTTATTAAAAAAAAAAAATAAAAGGGAAAAAAAAAAACAAAATTTTTTAAAATTTTTTTAAAAAAAAACCCCTTTTTTTTTAAAATTTTTAAAAAAATTTTTTTTAAAAATTTTTTTAAAAAAACCCCCATTAATAAATTTTTAAAAAAATTTTTTTTTTAAAAAAGGTTTTTAAAAAGGGAAAAAAAAAAAATTTTTTTAAAAATTTTTTTTTAAAAAAAAAATTTTTAAAAAAAATTTTAAAATTTTTTTTTTTTAAATTAAAAATTTTTTTTTAAAAAAAAAAAAAAAAAATTTTTTTTTTAAAAAAATTTTTTCCCTTTTTTCAATTTTTTTTTAATTTTTTAAAAAAAAAAAAAAAAAATTTTTTTTTTTTCCCAAAACAAAACCCCAAATTTTTTTTCAAATTTTTTAAAAAAAGGGGGGGGGGGGGGGGGTTTTTAAAAATTTTTTTTTAAAAAAAAAATTTTTTTAAAACCCAAATTAAAATTTTTTATTTTCTTTTTTTTAACCCAAAAAAAAAAAAAGTTTTTTTTTGGAAAAAAAAATTTTTTTAAATTTTTTAAAAATTTTTTTAAAACCCCAAAAAACCCCAAAAAAAAAATTTTTTTTTAAAAAAATTTTTTTTTTTTTCCCCCGGGGAAAAAAAATAAAAACCCCTTTTTTTTCCCAAAAAAAAAAATTTTTTTTTTTTTTTTAAAAAATTTAAAATAAAAAAAAAATTTTTTTAAAAAAAAAATTTAAAAATTTTTTTTTTTTAAAAAAAATTTTAAAAAAAAAAACCCCCCAAAAAATTTTTAAAAAAAAAAAAAAAAATTTGGGTTTTTTTTTAAAAAAAAACCCCCCATTAAAAATAAAATTTTTTAAAAAATTTTAAAAAAAAAAATTGTTAAAAAAAACCCAAATTTTTGGGGGTTTTTTTTTTAAAAAAAAAAATTTTTTTTTTAAAAAAAAAAAAATTTTTTTTAAAAAAAAAAAAAGAAATTTAAAAAATTTTTTTAAACAAATTTTTGGAAAAAAAATTTTAATTAATTTTTTAAAAATTTTTAAACCCCCAAAAAACCCAAAAAAAAAAAATTTTAAAAAAAAAAAAAAAATTTTTTTTTTTTTTTTTTTTTTTAAAATTTCCCTTTTAAAAAAACCCCCCCCCAAAAAAAAAAAAAAAAAAAAAAAAGGGGAAAATTTTAATTTAAAAAAAAGGGAAATTCCCCAAAACCCTTTTTTAAAATTTTAAAAAGGTTTTTTTAAAAAGAAGGAAACCCCAAAAAAAAAAAAAAAAATTTTTTAAAAAAAAGGGGGAAAATTTTTTTTTTCCCCTTTTTTTTAAAAATTTTTTAAAAAAGGGGGTTTTTAAAAAAAACCCCCCCCAAAAAGGGAAAAAAATTTTTTTAAAAAAAAAAAAAAAATTTTTAAATTTTTTAAAAAAAATTTTTCCCAAAAAAAAAAAAAAAATTTTTTTGTAAATTTTTTTTTAAAAAAAAATTTTTTTTTTTTTTGGGAAGGGGAAACCCCAAAAAAAAAAAGGGGGAAAAAAAAAAACCCGGGTTTGGGTTTTTTAAAAAAAAAATTTTTTAAAAAAATTTTTTTTCCCCCCTTTTTTTTAAAAAAATTTTTTCGCAAAAATTTTTGAATAATGGCAAAATTTTAACTTTTTATACTTTTCAAAAAATAATTTATGGTAATTATTTCATTACTACTGTATATTCTATTTTATTCTAAGTAATAAAATATGCAAAATAACATGTATTCATAGATAAATGTATTAGCAAAACTTGTTTTACCAAAGTCTTATGTGTACACCCGATTTTCAGAATTTATACGCATCGCTGCTTTTTGTTCTATAGCTTTATGATGCTTTCATAAATGTGTATAATGTTTTATGTTTTTCTGAAACTAGATAAAATTTGACACAGAATGGCTATCTCACTTATAAATATTTCTCACTATAACTTCATTTGCTAGGTATGGTCCCCCCCAAATTTAAGAAATATTTTTCGTAAATTTTATATTTGATTAAAAAAAGTGTTTATTAGAAAATTTTTTATGGTTAATTTTACAATATAGTGCAATTCTACGTTTAATTCTGAAACACAAAAATATATACTCTTATTTATATTGCTTTTATTTTATATTTTTAATAATTTTTTTAAAAAAACCTTGCGCGAAGCTCCAAAACAGCCCGACACTACAGGATGAAATGACCGCCAGTTCTAGGGTTAAATATTAATTTTAAAATGTCTCACTATCTCGCACAAGTTATGAAGAAATTCAATACAAACCAAACAATTGTTGTTTCTTCTAACGTTAAACATGCAGTTTTAAATATATCACTGGTTTAACTTTGTCTGAAGGAAGTTTCAAACACACAAGCCTTCGATAGGTCTCTCTAACTATACACAGATCGGTCAGTAGAAAACTATGTTCGTTGTGATCTCCTGCTCATGTTATACATGGCTTTATTAAATTACCTCACAGTTTCAAACTTGCTAGTAAGAGATAAACGCTTCTTTAGTTGTGTCTAATTTACTTGGCCACGGAAGTCTGTAGGAAACCGTGCTAATTTTGGTGATGTTCCTAAAATTAACAAAATTGAATTTGTGAAATTCAACTCTATCATTATTTTCTCATGTATTCGAATTTATGAGGTCTGTCTTTATAACTCAACTCATTGTTTAAAGGTTATTTTTGGACGATGGAAGGATTGTGAAGGAAACAGGATTTTTCCGGACATTTGCCATCGTTCAGTGAAACAAGAAATTCAGTTAAGACGACTCTGACAGCAAGCTCCTCTTCTTGTTACAAATGTCATTGCCAAACGTATCATTCTGTCTATCTGGCAGGGAGATAATGAAATGGGGAAAAAACATTTTGATTCAAATACTTTATTTATATATGCACGAATCATTTTGACACCCAATTTTTATTCTATGATAAAATAAACAAAGGAGAGTAACAAGCCATTATATGCCGCAGCCTTATCTCAGGCAATTCACCACACAAATCTCCAATTTGAATTTCTCACTGCTTTTTCGGACACATTTTATTGCCTAAAGTCGCATATGTATCGAAACAAGTTTTCGACTAAACATACATTATGCAATGTATGTAACAGAAATTGTACTGTAAAAAATAATAAATCAACATTATTTTTATTATAGTTATGACTTTTCTCCATTTCCGTTTGTAAAAGGTTGATTAAACTGTTTAATAACATACAAGTCATTCTAAATTAACATAAGAATATACATATACATATAATTATTACACAATATTCTTCTACAATTTGTCATGTTTATTGATGAATTATGACCGCTATTTGTTACTTATGCTATTACCCAACACGTAGCTGCCAGTAATTTATAATATTTACACTGCGACAAAACTTAACACAATCAGAATTAAATAAATGCAGAAAATAGGTAAAGTTTAACTGTAATTTATTCTTTACTTCAAACGCCATTCTTTATATTGATGTTCTAGTGAAAACGACACAGCCACGGCCACCGAATTGTAACAAAATTGCTGAGCTTTTCCTGCTGACTCACTGAAATGTCAAGTGTAAAACAGGCAGTAAATAGCAAACGAGCGGGCAGAACGAGTCATTCATATTTTGTGGTTGTCAGATAACAAATCATGCAGTAAGGGAGGGCACGTGGAATGTTCATTTAACCCTCTAGTATTGACAGCTCCGTGTGTGTTGTTAACGATCGAAAGTCCTTTCGAAAGAAGTTTCTGAGACAACATGTGCACTAAAGGAACTAAAATGAAGTACACTAATAATCTTTTAATATCAGTTCATTAATCTATTAACCAGTTGCTCGGCATGATTTACTCCGTAAGAACACGCTGTTCTTTGCATAGCTAGTAATACTCAGTAGAATAAACCTACTAAACATATTTTCTCTATTATATTGCATTTTATCTATATAAAATATGATTTATAGAAGATGTCTCAGTAACAATTATAGGTAACGTGGTTGAAAATACTGTTTAAATAATTTAAAGTTTCTTCGTATTACCTGGTTTATACAAAATCTAGGTTAACTATAATTCTGAAAACTGGTTATTTGCAAATGTGAATCATATTGATCTTAACTATATCAAACTTACGTTTATGAAGAAGGTCTTAAAGATTAGCTTACTTATAAATTATTGGGAATCATCAATGTGGTACATATTAAGGAAAATTTACACAATATTAAATATTTCCTTAAAAGACTAGAAAACAACTTAAAATTCTTATAGTTTAAGCGTTATGAAAACAACGTTTATTCTACATATAAAATCATAACATGGTATACAATACAGTTTCTTATTTTATACATGTATGAGATTTCCTTCCTAACAGTACAGCGCTCCTGAGCTCTGAGTTGTGTTACACAAATGTCAAGGTACCGCCAGAAAAAAAATGTTTAAGGAGACATGCTTACGGACAACTGTTCGGACTCCTCTCAATCCTAAGTTTGAGAAATTCGTATTAGTTTTTGTAATTTGTATGTGAAAACGAGTTAAAAATAAAATAAAAATATTTAAATCCGGTCTCGGAAGGGCTAATATTATTTGGAGAATGAAAATATTATTAAAAATAAATATTACGAGATAACAATAAATAAATAAAAAGATATTGTTAGATAGGTTAACTACTGAGGGTTAGAATATTGGATTCATGCTAGGCTTACAGGAGTGGCACCTCAAGCTCGTGACCTCATTATAGCAGTTACTGGCATCGACCTGGGACACTCGTTCGGAGGGTATCTATCTGTGTCTTGCACACTACCGATTTGCAATCGAGAGGACTTCCAAACCAACACGGGCACACTGCCAACAGGTTAACAAAGGGGAGGATATTTCTTAATTGAGTGAATTTCAGAGCGGTGCTACTACTGCAAGCGTGGTTTCAAAGGGGCAATCGAGTCCCAGAGGTTTCGAGCGACCGTTACCGAAACCATTTTCATCTCTAGAACAACTCCTAACAGGTTACGACCTCTAAAACGGCAACAAGCGGGTCACTGTAATAGCCAACAAGGGGGATTTCGAGATATCCCTCACCTTGTTGAGATACATCTTATGCTCGAAATAATCAAGGGACGAGATTTAGGATAGGACTGGCCCGGCTTAGGTGTCCAAGCCTCGCATGGTGGACGGTTGGACGGTTAGACAGACAGACGGGCGTTGCGCGACATCAGCCCACGAATGGGAGAAGCTGCGGGCCTCATCGAAAAATATAGTCAAAGTAAAGTGTTAAACGATACTATTTTAAATTATAGCAAGGAGTCTTATTCTAAATACTGAATCTAAATCCTCATCTTTACTACACATATTAAAAATATTACACAAATTTTTATTCTTTATCACGAATTGTAAGACTTATTACTCTTGTCAAAATCCTAAATAAATTAAACACTCTCTTCTTGTCTAGAGTGCTTTTCGCGTGATGTGACATTCTCACTGTCTTGGATGATACAGTACCAATGGTATGTTATATCCAACTCTACTCTCACTTTTTCAGGTAGCTTTAATTGCCCTAGTTAACTACTTGTTTCTCTACGTTACTTTCGGTGATTGTTGGGAAATAATGACCCATTACGTGCTTTTTGGTGGCACTAACATCACCAAGAGTAGGAATAACATCAATAAGGAACAATTAGCTTATGTAATGTTTGTGCTTTACGCATTGCGTAAATAATATTAAAGTCAATGTTCATTTCTGCTTTTATTTTGTTAAATTCTTGACGTTAGTTCATTTTGGATCAGTCACATAATTTATTTATTAAACTCTTTTAAGGAGTCATGAGACGAAATCTTTCGACATTCCCATAATTTAACAACCTTCTAGCATCTAGGAGTTCTACTAAACTTGCTCACTTTTGTGATAAAAGAACTATTTGTCTTCAAATAGCACTTAGTATAATCTATCTCTTTTTTGTTTTCTAGTTACTTGAGGGCACCATAAACTAGTTTATAGAAAATTATTTCTACAGGTTTCTTTGATCTTAAAAGTCCTCATTTAATTACATACAGATATTCAAGGTCATTAGGACAGTGAAATCCCCTAGAAAATAATAAAATGTTACGTCTCATAAAGATAATTATTAAGGTATTGCTATAGTATAATATTAGACAGAATTCACTTTGATCAATGTATATCATCAACTTATTTTCAACCATGTATAAAACGAGAAATAGTAATATCGATAAATACTGTTGTGTGTGCCACCATGACTCTGGTTTATACAAATAAAATAAATTCACAAAACCTTATGAATGATACATTTTATTTATAAAATGTTACCCTAAAAACGTACTAGTGTACTCTTGATGTCAAAATAGATTTGTTACTTATACTATTTTGTACTCGAAACATGAAGCCTAAGTAAAAAATAAGTGTTAATGGTAATACGATTAAAATCTGAATTGTTACCTAAATAGCGACACATATAATGGAAACTGAACTAAAGCTTTAAGGTGACAAAGTACTCAAAAGTTTAAAAATTTGATTTATTGTGTTTTGTTCTCCATTTTATTCTAAATCCAGTTATGTATAATGTATATATAACACGATTTTTTATACACAAAATAAATGGTTATCTGGAAGGGCTGCAATGTGTTTTATGGCCATTTCAGGGCTGATGCCGCCCGATACTTCGTTATAGTATACATCCTCTTATTGCCTATACTATTTCGTGTTGTAGGTTGGCTACTCTGTTTACAATATAGAAATTCATCGGTAGTCTGTAGTCTGACATCACATATTATTATTGTTTACATCTTGCTTGTGTTTATGTTCTGTACAACCTAGCCTATCTACTGTTTCTTTGATCAGTAATTCTTGTGAACTCGTATAGTTTATCTTGAGTGTTTTTCAAGATGCCTAGGAGACAAAATGTTAATAAAAAAAAACGTCATGTTGGAAATAGATATCCTTTTACCAGGCTTAAGAAACGGTTGGGCCTAATGTTCCATTGTTCAACGGTCTTGCCAAGTTACAGAAAGTACGCCTAGGACTACGTCTAGGTCGTCAAGGTCCTCATTCATAATGTGTATTTAAATTCAATCACTGAACAAGCTTAAAATTCACAGTCATAAATTACATCTACGGATAACATTTTTAATAATAAGGTTATATATGCGTGGTGATAGAATGGTTTTGTCAATATACTTAAAAATTTATAAACATGAATTACCGCGAGCTTGCATGCACGCATGGTAATAGATGAAGTGAATAATTTATATCACAACAGCCCTAAATGTTTCACGAAGAACAATTCTCTGTGATATGTATATTACTATAAGATAAAAAAAACATTATATTGTTTCTCATACATGCTAAATTCGTATTTACAAAACTGAAATAAGTATTACTCTGTACATACGAATGATAATAAAAGTTCTAGGTGCTACTTACTATAAGTTATAATTCAGCATACTCTCTCATATATTAACGTCAAAACTTAATCATAATATTGAGAACGATTGTGGCCCAATAATGCATGCAATTAAATTTGTGAAAGTAATAATATTGCCAAAATCAATAATAACAAAAATCTAATCGTTCAATTATGAAAGTCAGAGGAAAACTTACAACTTGGTCATCGAACTGAGAGAAAGATTTATTTATAAGTTTCTTGGTGACGTAACAAGGTCTATTACTGACTTCGTGATGGTTAGGCAACTTCTGCCAAAGATAAGAAGAAACGTTTTAACATTGAGTTACCTGGTTACCACAAACTGAACATCGTTAGTTTAACTGCTGGAGGTAACGTGATGGTCAGACGATTGGGATAACTTGTGTTGAAGCGAGGGAATAGTAACTTTCACATATAATTTCCAGCTTAATACTGTCTCCAATGCGATTGGTGTCAACTTTACACAAGTAGAAACACAAAGCCACATACAAATGGGGGATAAATATAAACAATATTGCGTCAGTGATTCATATTTCAACATCTAACCAAAGGATATGCCAAGTTTACATGACTAACCCTCATTCATTAGTTGGTTATATAAACCCCACATTTATTTTCACCATAGTGCGTAATGTCGTTCTTAGAAATGTATTAAATACGAAAATGAAGTTAAAAATTAGTATCACAAAATAAATATTAAATGGTTGAAAAACATATAATAATATCAATTCAAATAAATATAAATAATCAAATATGAATAAATATAAAATATGAACTGAAAAGCTATTCCTAGACGATAGAAAAATCAGAATGAAAACTAAGCATTCACCATTTTGATAGTTGCTGTTATGTACATATAATGTATTCCTTTCTACCAATCTTAAATGTATTAGTTCGTAAAGGTGACGTATTTATTATATTAAATTAACTTATAAAAATTATCTGATAAAAATATGTATTGTAATACTTAAAGTGCACTGCACTACGTATCCAACGTTTTCTCATGTGTTGCATTAATTTGTCAACATACAGTTTAGGTAAATCGATCAAGATGCATTGTTTGAACATTCAAAATTGCGTGTATGTATTCGGATTCACGAGGATAATCAATTTAATTTTGCTTTATAAAAATCTTTTTTCATTTAGTAAATTTTTGTGGGATTTATTTACACTTATTTATAAACAGTTGTATTTATTTTGAAAGTGATGATATGCCTATATGAATAATAGAGGAAACACGTAAGATATTTACTGAGTGAACAGTTCAATTTACAGCGGCTGGTATTGAGCCTGTAAATCTGGGAACCAATTATAAAATATCTGTTACATAAATTGTGTTTTATTTATTTTATTATCTTCTCGAAAAACACAAACGAAATATGTGTACTCCTACCTAGCATAAAAGTACTTTCATATAGTGTGTGTTATCATAGTAAAATTTCTTATTTTAGTGGAAATAATATGAATAGGGTTGATACCCACAATTTAAATCATATTATTTAAATAAATCCACAGGTCTAGGATGACTGATGTATGAATGGCAGTTCTTAATCCTCTGTCAGCATAAGATGAAATCGCAACTCCAGTATCGAACAGTATATCGTTGTTTTATCGCAATGCCAGCTTACGACTTTAAAATGAACTTGCTTGAAAATTTAAAAGCATTTCGACTTGAAATACGTTATAAATTAATATTCATTTTACTTTTTAAAAACAAATTATATATTTTATCAAAAGGTAATTTACTTTGGTGTTTAAAATAAACTTTACCGATGAAAAAAAATGAAGGATTACGTCATATTCAAATTTACCACAAGTTAAATCTATTTTGATTCACTGTAAATGAAATCTACAATTATTCAGGATGAATGGTTTTATATTTTTGGAACTATTAGAACACCTCTAATGTTTTTAAAATAATATAAAATGTTTCGTTAAAATAAAAGAGGTACAATAGTGAATAAATAAAATAAACTAAGGAAAGTTTTATGGGTAGCTTCTAGATATTACTTGGCCAAGTAAAGCACGGTGGTGTGCCCAGCTTTAGGGACACTCTAAGCCCTCTTATTGAAGCGCCAGTCCTGCATGTATTAAGTGAGAGTTGGCGGGAAAAAATTAAACACAATCTCTCCTCTTACTAGAATATTCGCTTTTCCAAATACTTGTCATATATTAAGTTTCCTTTCTATGATATAATATTAGTTACTTTTTTTTTACTATTTAAGCCTGTTAATATCAATATTCACTAACAAATCTAGACTTAAAATGACTGATATTTTACAATAAAAATTACAGGTCTCCTGTAAAAAGCATGTATCCATTTTTTTGGTGTATATAATATCTTATGTATTTTAAATCTGAACGATTCAATATATTCTTTCTATATGTACTATTAAGACCTCTACCGTTATTCAATAAATCAAAGGAAGGAATTTAAAAATATGTTTGATGTTGTGTTTAAATGCCCAAAGATATCTACAACCAACTGTCGAGAGTCACTTTATCAAATTTCTACTCTTTTGTAGGTGACCAATAAGCGATCCTGTCATTTTAAAGTAGCCGATATGCCTGATCGTTTATGATGGTTGGGAAATCATCTTCAATTCCTTAGGTTAAGTATTAAAAATAATTCTTACAATTAACATAAGACATTCTTTAGCGTATAATTTTAAATTTTAAACTGATTATTCTGCTGTATATTTTGAACACAAGCGAGAAAGTAGGTTTCACAAATTACGTTATAAGTGTTCATTCTGATATTAATTTCTTATTTTGTGAGACATAGTTATAAACACAACAATAAACAATTTTTCTTGTTATTATTTTGTTTTAAGTATTTTAGCTCTCTATAATTTCTAATAATAAAACTGTAGGTCGCAGACTACCTAATCAAGAAAATGTTTCTCAATATTATAAAGCTTTATTAAATTACACATTTTTAGTACTACTTTAGCTTTGAAGTGTGTGATAAAAGTTGGTTCAATAATATTCTGTATTTTCTGAAACTTTATTTTTGATAAAGGACAATTTACTCTGCTTATATAACCCTAGTAGTTACCGAGAACAGTAAGATTTGAATACAAAAACATAGTTTTTTAGAACAAACGAAATTAAATTCCCTAGTTACTTTTACCTGTTTTTTTAGACCCCACCTCACACACATATTTTATTTTTATTTTGCAAATTAAAAAATTAGAATCATTTTGTATTTTATAACTATTCTTCAGACTGAAAACCCTACCCGATTCACTGTTACTACTATTAAATTTAATTCTTACACAGTCTATATATTTTAGTTGCTGTGTCTTTTGGTTTTAATATTTAGTGTTACTATGTTAATGGATTTAATTTCGTAAAACAAAATATATAAAATAAATGTTAACATGTAAAATTATTTCAATATAAAAACATGTCACACACATTTAGTACAGGGATTTTGAATGTATTGTATTAAAAGTGTGATCAGTACAATGTTGGAGAGACACAAAACAAAATTGTATTTCATTAAAGCTCTGCCTGACAAGGCTGTCACTCTGAGACATTTAATAATGCCGGTTTAACATGGAAGAAGTTTGCAATCAGGGATATTTTGCACTTTTTTATAAAGATTGTCTTAACATTCTGTTAGGTAATACAATGTATTTGTAAGGTTAAATTAATGCGTAATAACTACTCAGTATAGATAATAGTGCACATAATTGCAGTAATAAAATACATGGTTGTTTGTACGTTCCATATTATTAGTGTTTTTGAGGTGATGAGATTTATCTGTTTTAAACGTTTACCTAAGTACACTCGTACTTTCTACTGGTATACATACAATTTTGAACACCCTTAATAACTGCAGAATTATAAACAAAACAAGAATAAATTAAATCTAAACGTAGTGGAATCTTGTAACAAGTCTTAGAAATTATTCCGCCGAATTGTTTTCAACTAACATTCTTTTTTTTTTAAACTTTCCATAAAGACACTTATTATCACAAGAATAATAGGGAACGGTATTGAGTGGGAGTGATCCTTTAATTATTTACTACCTGAGCGATACCTATTTACCCGGATATGTTTCTACATGATTTACAGACGTTCTATATATTGATCTTATCGTAGAAAGTTTTTAAGTATAAGAGTAAAATATTTCCCGTAGATCAAAGAAAATGACAAATGGTGTTGGTGAAAATGACAAGGAAAGTTAAAGTTGCAAGTTTAGATTTAAAGCAAAAAAGTTAGAGATAATAATACTGCACACCTTGGAAATACTAGACTTCGGAGGACTTATTGGCTGGAGGAAAAGGTTTATCGTTAGATAGTTAAAAATAGAAGTGTATTCCAAAATTTAAAGCTGATAAATGGTCAATTATCTCGTAACAGGGATAATTTGTAGAAGTATGTCCTATATGATTTTTAGCAATGTTTTACAAACACTTTCCCATCGAAATAACTGACTTGTTATTTTTGTTTAAACAAAAAGTAAAAATTTTCAACAATCTCCTTGTTTTTTTTTTTCTAGCTCGCTGTTAACTTCGTAACTAATGAAATGAACTATATAGTAACTTCCTTCTCGGAGTCGTAGGAACTAATGAGAATAATGAGAGTCTAAGTTAGTTTTTGTACACGAAATTTGTATTTTGATATGTTTAAACGTTACTACATTCATCAGTAGAAATAAATTGTTATTATATATGTTTTTTTTAACAATTGTCTTGTTAAACAATTGTTTTTTGACAAATGTTTTTTTAAAATTACAAAATATTCATATTCATTTATGTAACATATATATTATTACTACAATTTCTTCTTTTTGTTGCTTTATTTTATAGGAGAATATTTTTAATCGTCTTTTTTGTGTCTTCTGAAATTTTAAGTGCTGTATTTGTGAACCAAATACTTCTTTATATATTACCCAAACTAGTACTGTTTATTGCTGAAAATATTGCAAAATTAATTTTTATTTCTTTAACCTATCTAGGATAAAATCATAAATTGACTTGATTTATAAGTGGGCAACCGTTTAATGGATAGAAAAGACCATTGAGAAAATCAATTGAACACAGGATACAATAAATAACGAGTCGAGCCGAAAATGGATCAATCAACCAAACAGTTACATGCACTAACTAATGGATGGTGTAAGTATAGGAACTCTTACGCTTTACACTCAAAATAACATTCTTCATGTAATGGAAAAACTATTACAGTAATATATCCTGGATTATTTGTAAGACCACGCAGGAGCATATTATTGCACTACTGAAAGAACTCTGTATAAGAAATAAGCAAGCATATAAAAATCACATTTAATTTATAGTATGTTTATCTGAAATTAAACGCTTATTTAAGTTCCATGGCCTGTGTCCTGTATGACAATGTTTAAATTTTCTTAAACTTGCAATCGTGAATAACTTTAGTACACAAATTGAAATGATTTCTTTAACTTTGGTCAACTTACAGAGTTAAAATCTTCATACTCGTTTAAACTATAATAAGCAAATAGACTGTATAAAACTTAACTGTTGTTAAAGATGGTTTCACAAGTCTTTCTTTCCTTTTACAAGAAGATAACTAAAGACAAGAAGATAACCATTTAAAAAAGCCTAGATAAAGGGGATTGATGTCTTGTTAGAAGTTAAAATTTTTATTAATACTTTTCTTACACATTACAATAGGCATAAATTAATTTTTGTCTTTGATCTTTTTACAAAAATTTAATCTTTTATACAACGCTTTGTCCCGATAACCCCATGTGTAATACTTTGACCCCTATACATCATGAATACACGTATCTAGTAATGTGTATAGGTCAGTTAGTGTAATCCCTAATCTCGAGCGTGTGACAGGTGTTATGTAGTGGTCTTGGTTTTGTGCAACGCCATCGTTTAAATGCATTTCTAACCAATAAAATATTGAACTCTAGGAGCGAGGTCACAGCCACACATTTTATTCTTTAATTTTAATGTCTCATTTCAGAAAATAGGATGAATAACAACCTTGTTATGGGTTGTTATAAATGTATCATATAACTGGTGGCAAACATCCATTATGAAACTTACTCTTCAATGTAATGACAAATTTAAATAAATTATAAATGCATTTCTAATCAAATAAACTTAAATATATATTATACGTTTATTATAAATATACATATTCCTATTATACATGTACAATTATTAATTGTGATGAATTAATTCATCAATATTATATGGATTCCTCTACCGAGTATATCTTGGTGTAAAGTTTAATCAACTCACATTAATTGCAGCGTTAATTACTATTTCATTTGAGGTGAATTAAGTGTCACGCAAGTAGATAAATCGGGATAAATACGGCACTCTGTGATACTAGCTTTATCGGGTATTCAATGTTTTACATTTATTAGTTTACACGAAGGAATCAGGAATCTAAATCAGTTTTATATAACAGTCGGAATGAATAGTTTTGGGCATACTTCATATTAATTTAGATCTAATATATACGACAGTCCCCAAAAACTCATCTCCGTCCATTTAAAAGGTGTGGACACCTAGAGTTATCCACGTTTATATCTACCAATATCTCTCATTTAATACATTCCAGTAGTATTTTTTCTGCCATTAAATATTCCTAAAACATTTGGATTCATGGTGTAAGTTATATTTAAATAATATTTTCATATATTTACAGTCAATATACCCAGAAAGAAACATATTTATGTATTAATAAACGAGTTATTTCGGTTATGAATAGTTTTTAGTTTACTTTTGGAACGTATACTGTGTAATATATTACAAAAATCCGTTTAATGTTTTAATTTAGCTTTATATTTTTTCACCCATTAGACGGTTCTTATTCAGTCACCAAATCAATAGTTAGTAGGAAATGTTACTGTATTTTGATGAAGTCTCACATAAAAGTTAATTTCTGGCCTACACTAGGTACCTGAAAACTGTTTTGACGCTTAAAAACTATACAACCACTTGGACATGTAGGAGTGGCTCATCACTAACCTCAAATGTCGAGATATTAGACTAGAAATACCTGGTATATGGGTCTGGTTTTACAGCCGAGGATGACTGTTAGACTAGGAAGGGCTTCCTTAATGGTAAGGACGTTGTCAAGCCTGAACATTAGGGAATAATCCAGTTCCCCGCTCGTTTTGAGTGAGAACTGGGAACAGATATAGTCCCTTCTCCCAAGGTAGAAAGACGGATGTAGCGCCCGTTTATGCCTCCTAATGAGATATCGACAGTATGTGCCTGTTACCAGCTAAACCCTTTAAAAGCAATACAAATTCCATGCAGATTATTTAAGGAATTAAGCACAAAAGGGACTTTTCTTATCTTCAAGTCCTAAGTGAACATAGCAAATTTTAAATCAAATAGATATTGAAAACTGAGAAAGAAAATGTCAACTTTAAATATTGATGAATTAAAAAACTCTACTGTTAAATATTTTGGATCATGTAATATCTTCAAAATACTTATATTAATCTATAACCTCAAACGAAATTATATATTCGAATTGTTATCTATATTAAATAATAAAATCAAACATAGCTGATTAAACGAACTTGTTATAATAGTATATACACATATTTTTAACCGTATTTTAAAAAATAATAGTAAAAAAAAGACTAAATTTTAACGGATATAATGTATTCATACCGATTTTATGGTATACTACCAACAATACTATATATAATGGTAGTATTATTATTACGATTAATAAAATAAAATAAACCACTATTAAAGAAAGTGGAATAAAACTCATTACTACAACATGAATAAAATAAAATTATATCAATAAATATTTTGAAAGAATCACATGAACATATAAATACCATTAAAGTAATGGTCGCATCCTTCTATGGTAATAAAATATACCATAATGTTATGAAATATAGAGTAATTTATTCAAATAATAATTTTAAAGAAATGAAATAATAAGTCAAGTTTGTTATGAAAAACGCAATATAATACTAGTAAAAGGATATTTGTACGGAATTCTATTCATCTAGCAGACTGGTATAATTCCTTTCTAGATTTACGAACTCAATAGCAGCCGCAGCTGACTTGATCTATTCGTTCAATAGATGTCTTCCTTCTTTGTCTTCATATTGACTATTTATCTCTACTTAGTGAAAAATATAGGGCCATTTACAATTTAATGTGTTAGTGAACCCTCTTGAGGGCTTTAATATTTTCATTTCTGTCTTTTACCTTTGAGTACTCACGATATCCAAAGGGATGAACTTAAATTTTTAGCCTTTATATTCAGCATACATTTTCATTTAATTGGTGAAATTTTACTATGTAAACACGTCTTAGTTTATAGTTAGACTCGGTAGAAGAAGGGCGTTTGGACTGTGCTCTGTGATAACGAGCAATTCCGTTAATTGCGTGGTACAAGCGTGATTAATTTTGTTGGGTGAAATATACATTGTAACATATTTTAATTATAAACTCAATCCATTATATTTGATTATTTTGAATGTTGAATTTAACTTCATTTCCCACCTCCTTCCTACCACAGCTACGTTATAACTATAATTGATAATTTATTCTGTTTACTTCATGTTTATTTTATTTTATACATTTTTAAATATTTCAAATACTTAATAGAGTTATTTTTACGGTTGTATAAAAATAAATCAATTTATTCTTCTTTTATGTAAGCAATATATCCTACTTATAAGAATTGTGTAACTAACACTTAATTAAAACGGTGTATTTCTTAAAAACTATCACTGAATTAGTTAGAGTTGAGTAAACTTATAACGTTATTTCAATTTGTCAAATGTACATGCTCGAATTTATTTTATTATTAGCTTTATTTTATATCAGCCTATGCCGAAAAAAGTATTGTTTTTATTATTATTGATATAAAAACTTAATATTATTCATAGACTGTGACTCCTCCCTTGCAGAAAAAATCACGTTAGCTACTAGTTACAAATAACTCCGGCAAGGAGCTGAATATTTGTTCCAGAGCAAAAGAAACAGTAATTGAAACTGTGGTTATTTACATGATACTTCTATTTTTCAATTTTACTTTATTACGTTCAGAGATTGTCAAGTCAAGGCAGATGAGAAAAGTTGAAAACAAAATTTGCTTTTATCTTCGTAATAACTTTTATATTATACAAGTTCTGTTCGAAAATACTAATATTTTTTAGATTACTGCACACAAATAACTACTTAAATAATATAAAACTCAGATTTGAGAACAAAATTATATTTAAAAAGTATTTAAATTAATAGTACTTGTAGTAAATTTAACTTTTTCTTACAATAACGGAATGTTAGTATTATTATAGTAAATTAGTATTATATTATGTATAAGATAATCTATTAGCCTTAATCGGTTAAAATACAAAATATTTATGCTGAACATTACCATGTTTACCCCTATTGATAACCTAGATATTTCCTGACTAAAATTAGAGTTAAAAACTTATTAAAACTGTATTAGGTCTATTTAAAGACTCTAATGTAAATTAAATTGATACCAAGCCTTGTGACTTTGCAAATATTCAGGTAATCAGGCGCGTGATATAAACCTATAATATTCATATTCATCTGAGGGCAGCTTAGAACTTTAACTTTAAATGTAAAATACTATTTCAGATTATTTCAAATAGCCAAAATTATCAATGAAGGTGACAATTGCTTTATACGTAGTCTATGAGGTTCTCATCGAGATAAGTTCCTTTATTTTAAAAGTATTACGTTTGCGTATTTGAGACCGTGGCAAAAGTACTGTTCCTTTAATCAGTTTATTTTAATTTCTATAGTTTCCTATGAATCCCAAAATGCACATTGCGAATGACGTAGTGTAGCAGGTACGGCGATTGTCACAACACAGCCGAATCAAGCAACGTCAAGCGTGGGTGATGGGTGACCGCTGAGCGAAACCGTCGTCATTGGTAGGGGTTCGGAAACCACCCTTATGTTTTGGTTCCTAAATTAGGTGGTACGTTCTTAGCCCTTATAAAATAAGACATATACTTTAAAAGGGGACAATAATAACAAATTAATCATCATTGAGTCTCATATCACAAATATTAAAAACGTGAGGGATTACCATGTTCACCCCAGGCAGTATATTAGAAATAATTTGTTTGATATAAAACTACTAAAAATATCGTATTTTAATATTTAAATAATAAAGATCACCTGCATAATTTCTAAGAGTGTTTATAATACCTTACGATATTTATAGTTTTATCAATTGTCCAAACCATTATAATCAGTATTATTTCATAATATAAGGTCACTGGAAGCCATGTTTTTGTACATTACAAACAGGCGAGTTAGTAGTAATTACCTGTACCGTTGTAAAACTTTATAATTTCACACTCAGTAGAGATATAATACTTTATTGATAAATAAGAACGACTGTGCTTTTCTTACCTCAATGATTAAAAAATAATAATACGAAATACACACGTTTGAATATGATTTAACGAGTTTCTCGTAATCAAACAGACAAACGTGATGGAAATGTGTTGTTTAAAACCATATGAGAATCCATTATAACTTTGTGATTAAATAACTTTCTACATCTGTACACTATGACAAAAATGATTCCCCTTGACAGAGGACAACTGATGTCAAACGTAAAATGTTATAACCTTGTTTAACACCAAACGTTGAATGTAGTCACTGTAGGGGTTGGTTCATTTTAACACTATGCACAATAGACATTCAGTAAATATTGCTTTTATCATTTATAATTTCATAAGCAAAATAATATTCCATTTTATCGCTTTAAGCAGGTACTGGAAAAACTCAGCAAAATCATGGTAAATAATTGTTTTTATTCAGGTCCAAAATTTTACGGAGAGTAAATTACACCCTAAGTAGACTGAGAATTCAATTATTGGTAAATTTCAAGTAAAACCAGACTGTCAGTTGAAGCTTTGCCGTTTTTGACATTATTTAAAATTTACTTTATTATTTAATGAAAGAACACCTATAAAATGTGAATGTGAAATCTACATATAAAGGACCTAACTTAACAGTATTTTAAATTATATAATTGTATATATGAGTTGATACATTTATTTTTTGATCTATTCTTTCGTTTATTTTCTTTAAATATTTTATATTAAGGATTGCAGTTATAGTTTATTTAAATGTAGATTTATTAATATTAAAACGTAACTCAGTTTCTCTGAAAATCAGTATATCTGAAAAACCCTCGAAGGAATAAAGTAATTTTATTTATAGAGATAGTACAGTCTACCTCTATAGAAACAAATTATGTGATATGTGCTTTGAATATCCAAATTTTTACATATGATGTAAGATTTAAACATGTTTTGCATACATTGACGTAACCTTACTTCGAATCTATTGGGGGGAATATTTAACCAGCTGCATCCTTGACATAATTTCCTAATTAAATTTTGTTAATTACACAATTAATACTTTACTATTTCCAATATACAAAGCAAGAATGTAATTAAAGAAACAATGGTTCCAATATTTCCTCGTTTTCCTTAATGACAAGATTCTTCAAAGTATTTCTTTGTTAGATAAGTAAACTTGGCCAGATTTTGGGGGAAAACAGCCGTCATTGGGTTATACAGATCACCCAATGGATGCAGCAATTCTTTTTATGAAAATTTTGAACAACTTCTCAATAACCTTTTTTCAAACTCAGTAAAGTTCCTAATAATGGGAGACTTCAACATTAATGTAATGGATCCCACTGACCCCCTCACCCAGCGGCTTCGTGATGTTCTAATAATTTCTTTTAATCTAAATTGGTCCGTGTATTCACCGACACGAGTGACCGCTACAACAAGTACTGCCATCGACAAGGTTGTCACCAACATTCCTGACCTGACAGTCTCTGTTTTCAACACTGCAATCTCTGACCACTTTGCGCAGGAGGCCGTGGTTCATGGGTGCAAACTGGAAAGTCAAAATTCTAAATTTAAAGTTGCTAGGACAATTCGGCCCCAAAATATTCACCACTTGAATGAGATTTTGAAAGTCGAGCCTTGCCAGTTTTTTAGACAAGTTTGGTAGTGTCGATGACATGTATGTAGCATTCAGTGATGGTTTCAACTATTATCTGGATGTTGCTTGTCCGTTCAGGAGGACCAAAGTCAATCGCAAACCACAAAAAGGTACGTGGTTGACTAAGAGAATTCTTGTGTCTCGAGAGAAGCTAAAATTTTTCACAAAATTTTCATTGGAACCCAAAACGAAAATTTCAAAACTTTTTTCAGAAATTACCAAAGGATCTATAAAAAAGTTATAAGAGCAGCTAAAGCGTATGATGTAAAGATAGCCTTGGGTAACTGCAAAAACTTCTCAAAAACTGCTTGGAAAATCATAAACGACTTATCTCGAGATACAAATTGAGCAAAAACACCAAAGAAATTGCAATCAGAATTGAAGACAAAATTTTTGAAAATCAAGCTCTAATAGCAGACGAATTCAATAAGTACTTCTCTTCCGTTGCTACAGTGAACTCGGCGTTCACTGAACCTCGGTTCGACGGGGAGATGCTGTTGAACCAGTTGCATCCATGGCTTTGGCTCCTGTGTGTGAGGGGGAGGTATCACGTGTGATACAAGGGCTGAACTCAAAAAAAACGTGTGATGCCAGCGGGATGTCAGTGTGGCTTCTCAAACGTTTGCTTCAGGTACATAGTGAAACCACTCACAAAACTGATTAACTTTTCCGTCTTTCCTGAAGACGGCCAAAGTCATCCCGATCTTCAAAAAGGACGATCCTTGCCTTGCAAGCAACTATCGCCCAATCTCAATTCTGCCTGTGTTTAGCAAAATTTTTGAAAAGATGTTTTATGAAAGCTTTTTAGAAAATAACAAAATTCTGAATCCAGAACAATTTGGATTTAGGAAAAACAGATCTACAGTGGATGCTGTGAACAACCTCTTGGACAATGTTGTCGATGGAATGGAAGGACGAGAACATGTGCTTAGCATATTCCTCGACCTATCCAAAGCTTTTGACTGTGTGCATCATGAGACACTGTTGCACCAGTTGGAAAAATGCGGCGTGCGGGGTCTCTCGCACTTGTGGCTCGATTCTTACCTCAAGGATCGAGACCAGTGCGAGGAGATCTCGAACGTTGTTTCAAACAAAATTAAAATGACCCACGGTGTCCCTCAGGGCTCCATCCTTGGGCCTCTCTTGTTTCTAGTTTACGTCTGTAGATTGAAATCAGTGATCCAGCATGGAACGCTGGTTCAGTATGCTGACGACACTACTCTCTGTCTCAAAAACAAATCAACCGAAGATTTGGAAATCAATTCTTTCATAGAATTGAATGCATGCATTCAGTATTTTGCTGAAATAAACCTGAAAACAAATCACTCAAAAACAAATGTCATACATTTTTAGCCTTCGACAAAATGATCACACAGCGCGCCCTGCTGTGTTTGTGGATAATGTTCGTTTAGAGGAAACTGATTCCACAAAGTTTTTGGAAATTTTCCTAGATAGAGGAGTGACCTGGGCTGATCATGTGGACAATATATGTGCTAGAGTAGCCTCAGGCATATATGCCTTGCGGCATCTAGCAAAGTTTTGTTCCCTCAGAGTTTTAAAAATGGCCTACTTCGGCTTAATCCACCCACACTTTGCGTATGGAGTGAGACTCTGGGGAGGTTGTACCAGAAAAAAATGGAAAGAGTTTTCAAGCTCCAAAAAAAAGCAATCAGAATCATTGCAAAGCTGAATTTTAGAGAGTCGTGCAGGGAGTCTTTCAGGGAGTTGGGGTTGCTGACTTTGCCCTGCCTCTACATTCTTGAGGTGATCACGTACTGCGAATCAAAGTGTGATTTGGTTCGTGGTGGTGACGTTCACCAATATGAGACAAGAGACAGGGACAATTTTCGAACTAGCCAATACAGATTGACGTTATCACAACACCTCCCGTAACAAGTTGGTGTCAGACTCATCAACAAGCTCCCTGAGAGTATAAAAAATTCCAACAATCAAAATCAATTAAAAACTCGTCTCAAATGCCTTTTGGTGTCAAAAGCGTTTTATTCTGTCGATGAATTCATGACGAGCCACTGGGGAGGTCTAAATTTGCACTGTATTTAAAATCAGTTTTTATGTGTTTGCTCTCGATCTGGAGTTGGTATGTATATGTTTGCTTTGGATCTGGAGTCAGTTTGAATGTGTCTGAGCGAATGTATAAATTTTAAGTGTGAATGTGTATGAAGGTATAGTTAAGACTATTTATTTTTGTTTATGACGATTGCGATACAATGTTATATTGTTTAAAAATGCAATAAAGAGATTATTATTATTATTATAGTTAAGTAACTTTGCGTATTATTTTGAATATACACTGCATGTGCTTGTGATTAAAGAAATTCATTTACTGATTCACTATACTAATACATGACACTCCATTCATCACATTGATTATGTTACGAAAATAACACAAGTGTGTGTGTGCGTGCGTGCGCGTGCGTGTGTGTAGATAAGGCCAGCAAATTAA
Organism: Homalodisca vitripennis; assembly: GCF_021130785.1. Taxonomy (NCBI): domain Eukaryota; kingdom Metazoa; phylum Arthropoda; class Insecta; order Hemiptera; family Cicadellidae; genus Homalodisca; species Homalodisca vitripennis. The sequence continues at coordinate 122,492 of NW_025776441.1, forward strand.
GGGCTACCGTTACTCTATTTCGCTTTATAGTATCTTAAAGGGACAAATGAACAGATGAAAACACAAAACCAAAAATATATAATATAAACAGATAAATAAACAGGATCATAATTTAAATGTCCTGAACCTTTTCTAGTATATATGTGATGTGTCTTTAGATAATTTAAATTAATTACAGAATACTTACCATTAAGGAAATTCAGATTTTGTAACAAAACAAGATTTCTTCATTGTTATGTATTTTAATTATTTATAGTACGTATAGGTTTTACGTTATATAAAGTTTCAAAAGCTTCGTCATGTTTTTTCCACGGATAACTAAAACTTTTGTTTCTTGATTATGCTTGAAGTCCTATCGGTGACCTTTCATTGTTATTCTCAGTTTCTTTTTTCTGTAGATCCAATATAGTATGTCGGGCATCTTGGGCACATGATTTTATAAAGAAAGTTTTTCTTACCACACATTAAGATCAACCCCTTTTAGAGTATAATATTTTGAAATTTGCACAAGCTTAGTTTAGTTTAGTTGTATGATACATTTACTCAAAATAAATAATCTCCAGCAATATTAGTCTTCATCTTATTTTGATATATAGTGATATATTTCATTACGACTGCCAGAAACAAATGTTGTAGACTTCATTTAATTTATTATTTATCCAGTAGTGCTACTAACATACGTAATTATATATACTTACGATTTATTCAGAGGTGTATGAATTTTTATTTAGAAGAGAATTGCATTCAAGACGTAAAGAAATATATTATTGTCTGTATTGTTAACCTAACCCCCTGTTGTCACGTTAAATCACGTCTTTATATACTTCCATAAAAAGGTATACGTGTTATATACATAATGGAAGTAGTTTCCATAAAAGTGGCAAGGCTCATATCCTTGGTAGCTGAATCATACCCAATATTTTAAAGATTAGTATACAAACATAATTTTAGTTTTAATCAGAAAATATATGGTACCAATAAAACGATGAATTGTGGGGTGTGCTGTCTCCATTGCAAAATAATTCTTAATTTATTTATTAAAGTGTCAAGTATTTAGGAGATAATAATGGGAAAACAAGCGTATATGTCGAGCCATATAATTTTTACGTTCGGCAGATAAAACATTACACAGAAAGGGAGGAAATGTGAATGCCAATTCATTATACCCTTTGTTATTGACAGGTTTATTTAGCGATACGTGGAGTAGTATTTCTCAGGAAAAGTATTTCATTAAAAGTAAAAATAAACTGACCGACATAGGTTGAACGTGGAAAGATGATTTGATTTGTTATGAGAATGTACTGAATAATCTTAACTCAATGAACTAGTTGTTACATTTAACCACTCAATCTGAGAACACCACATACGCTTATTTAATAATGTTTCCATACCTATTAAGGCTGTCATGACCCTATTTGAACGATTTCTATAGTTAAGGGGTTAATAAAAGGAATGATGCTACTCGCCGAAGTCTTTTTCACCAGTCACACGCTCGGATGATATTCTACCAAAATACTGTTACAGGGTCAACACGCTTTCAATGGGCACTTTTTAAAAAGTTGACTCAACACATTCAACACTAAGAATTCTCCAGCATCCAATTGTAGGAATATCCAATTACACGGTATAACACATATGTCCGGGGTCAAGAAAGACGAACTCCAAAATCTACATTTGACTCTGATCAAGGGGGTTTTATCAGTTTACTCGCCTTTTATGAGTTAACTTCTTACAACATTTAATGGGGAAGTACAGGTAGAGAGAATGTAAGAGACAAATGAATGGCCCCAGATTGAGTAACCACATATTTGCCAATAAAGTACAGTAGCTATTTTTTAGTATCTTTTTTCTACTATATGAATATGATGGTCCGATTTAAGCGTATTATGTTAGGAAATATATAATCTGAGAAAATAAATATCGGTTCGTATTTTTTTAACCCTTTTTACATCCTCTCATTATGACCTAAAACTGAACTAGCAATGCTGAGGATCAATTTACTTTTGGAAAAATGTCGTTTTCGATTTCAAGAAGTCTAGATAGAAGCATGTACGAGAATTTAAATTGGCTCTCCGGTTGTAAAATATTAGGCTTTCCACAAAAAATGTATCAAAACACACTTTTTTCAATTTTGTTGTGAAAACTTGTTTTTATAATCAAAATACATATACAATTATATCGTATGAAGTAATTCATTCCAACTCACAACCTCTGATGACACAATTGAATTTTATCAGATTGAAATTTTAAGGATGTTGAAAGGTGATGAAATTATACAAAAAGTAACTATTGGATAGAGACATTCCTGTATCTCAAAGACCACATCACGTTTCCTCTGGGATTGTTGGTTCTCAAATACTACATCACGTGTACTCCGCGATTGTTGTATCTTAAAGACCACATCACGTTTACTCTGGGATTGTTGTATCTCAAATACTACATCACGTGTACTCCGCGATTGTTGTATCTCAAAGACCACATCACGTTTACTCTGGGATTGTTGTATCTCAAATACTACATCACGTTGTACTCCGCGATTGTTGTATCTTAAAGAGCACATCACGTTTACTCTAGGATTGTTGTATCTCAAATACTACATCACGTGTACTCCCCGATTGTTGTATCTTAAAGACCACATCACGTTTACTCTGGGATTGTTGTATCTCAAAGACCACATCACGTTTACTCTGGCATTCGTGTATCTCAAAGACCACATCACGTTTACTCTGGGATTGTTTGTATCTCAAAGACCACATCACGTGTACTCTGGGGACCAACACCCCTTACAGTATAGACTTACTCCGCCTTTACGTCAAACGTGAGAGTGTGGATTTTTCGTCGTTCATGTAATCATCTTATGTTTGATATAATGTAATATTCTCACCACATAAATAATTGTGCATTGGGTATGCTATTATATGTTTACTAATTGAACCAAAAGAAAAGGTTTGCTAGAATAAATCACTTTTAGTGATACTTTATTCAGTCTAAAAGTTTCAAATTAACCTAAAGGTCTCCCTTTCTGATAAGACCTCCTGAATCACAAGTGATGAGTAAATCTGAGTTGTTGTATTATTAGACAAATAATGTAACTGCAGCAAGATGGAATACCTGCAGATTATGGTATCGATATTCATAATATACTTAATGAACAGCTTTCTGATGAATAGACTAAGTTCATTACACAATGACCCTGCCCGTTCTCCAGATCTAACTTGTTTTGAGCTTTGGGGTAGTTTTGACGTATAAGAAATGCAGTAGCACCGATTTCTCCAGAAGAAATCCAGCATTCAGTAGATCGCTTCTGGGGGGTAGATGGAGCTTTGCCCAAAATGGGAAATAGTATGAGCACATGTAAGGTATTTTTGGGCATAATGAGAGACTTGTAACATTATTAAAAAGTGTTTCAACTGTCCTATTAAAATTTATTGCACGTATAAAAATTATATAAATAGTTTTAAATAGTTTTTTGCTTACCAATCAAAATCGCTTGAGATAAAGGCAAAGTTTTAAATTTTAAAAAAATTGTATTACTACTAATTTATAATTTTTTCCGATTTTATACCCTGCGTCACAACTATATGATTACACATTCATTTATTGGCTAAGCATTAACAAAGGCTATCACTTGTGAGGCTGAAAATGATTTTTTCTGCCCGCACGATATCTTTGAAACTAACTGAACTTTGGACTTGAAACGTTTGTATTAAGCTTCATTTATGTATTTGGAACATTGTTATCTCGTGAGATATTTCATCTGTGGACTTATAATTGTATATTAAGATTTATGTCTAAACAGACAAGAATGAGTTTTTGTGATGCTGTAAGGTCCAACCATGGAATTTTGCTTGGAATTGTTGAATCTTCTCACTGAATAGGCTGACAAAAAATATCTCTTTTCTTAGCCAATGAGTGTTGAAATATTTTAAATATACGATATTATGTCGTTAATATGCCAACAATGACATGATATGCAGTCTTAAATTTTGTATTTAACCTCAGCACAGTCGGTTACACGACAGGTTATGAGGAGAACTCGTAACTCGTTATATTTTTTATAAATTATTTTAACAAAATATTTTTACTAAACAGTGTAATAAAGCGAGGTTTCTTGTTTTTATCTCAATATTCTTCCTCGTAACCATCCAACATGGTTTTTCAAACTAACTGAAATGTCTTAGATTCTAGGAGGCGTTTTAGTTGTAATTTAAATCATTTATACTCATTTAGGTGTTTCAAAACTAACGGGATATAAATTATTAATTACACAACAACTTTATTTGTGTAATTCGTCAGTTTTGAGTCCCAGCCATGAATTAAATAGCATTGAAACTATAAAACATAAAGATTTATATTCAATATTGCTACCACTATCTAGATTTAGAAGTAGAAGGAATTCAGAAATTTACCTTGAAATAGTACTTGAGAAAAAATACTCAAGGTGAAGAACTTCCACATAAAACAATATTTAAAAAAACAGAAATACAAGCACAAAATTAAACGGAATATTAGGTTTTTATATAGAGATTTATCCTAAATTTTCACATTTTGAGCACTGCTGAGAATCAATGCTTTATATATTAAAATCCTTAATGAAAGAGAATAATTAATATAGCTAAATATTACGCTAAGTAGAAAAAAATTCTTGCTACTACCTCTGAGGTAGCGTATAGTGGTACCAATAGTTAAATGTAAAGATATATTATATTTTGAAAGATATCATGTATTTACATCAACATAACTGACTTCCGGTTAAAATGCTTTATATACCACAGATATATATTTCATATTTATGGATAATTACGTAACATAAATCTTGTAGAACATTATATAATATTGTTTATATTCTAAATAAAAATACAGTTTTATAAATATGCTATGAAATTTTAATCCTTTAACAGGTGGATATAATCAAGCGAACATTTTTGAGAGGTCCATTCCATTAGTATGATACTCAAATGGTGGTATGTTAATTTTTTTTTCGGCCACTTATATTCTGAATAAAATAGCATAGCCTTAAACATTAAACTAAATTCAGAACTTGTAATTAAAAATACCCATGAAATGCTATGTCTTGTGATATTGAGGGGAGTAGTTGAGAAATTCAGCTTGAGTTTAATTAGAGTTACAATACTTTTATTTTTAATCACGTTTGCTGTCAGAAAGTATGTCGGAATTCTGAACGGAACTCACTTCCCATTACATGAACAATGAAAGGTAACAGAGATCATTCACAAGCCCTTCACACGTAATGGCCGCCATCTGTCAGCCTCTGTTTGCTGTAATGTTTTGTTTGGCTGCCCTTTAGTAAAAATATATGGGTAGGGTACGATAAGAGGACCCGGTTTTTTATATCGAACAATATAATCATCGATACCTAATATTCGCATTTCGAATCCTAGTCTATCAATTGATATAAAAGTATATATAGCCCTAAACAATAATCATATGTTTCAAATTAAAATATGAGTATATAGGGAAAATTCATAAATAAATAAGAAATTATATTAGTAATAAACGAATCAGAACGAGATCGATCAAACAAGAAAACTCATCAATAATTATAAGCCACAATTCATATGGTTTATGTCATAATTATTGATTTATTTATAATTATATATTACTAAGTGTATGTGTAGTAATAATAATTATTGTTATATATACACGTAATCGTATATATGATAATAATACGATTACGTGTATTATTTGAAACTGCTTACAGCTGTTGATATAGATTATATTAATTGTTCAAGAAAAACGATCAGTCAGTATTGAATGGTTATATCGATGGTTATGATTAAGTAATATCGTTTGCTAATTTTGATATAAAAAACCGGGTCCGCTTATCGTACCCTACCCCAATATATTTCTCGCTAAATTTTTTAGATATCTGAAATTGTTTCTTATCAATGTGCTTTATTTTAAATTTAAAGATATAGTTATCTATTTTAAATTATTTAATGAAATAATTTAATAATTCCCTCGTAACGTTTACCATGTTAACTACTACTTTATGTGAGTCATGTTATATTTGTTTCGAGAGGAGATTTTATTTGTTTAGTGTTCATTGTTCGTGATGAATGGTTGAAATGTATAGCATAATCTTAGATATTCATCATTGTTGCTGAGTCAGAGAGTTTATAAGGAGTTAAAAAACACAGTAACATGTATATATGAAGCATTTACAAATATGTACAGTGAATAGAAAATTTTGTCAGAAAAACTATAAAAATAAATAAAAGGACAATGTGAAATGTATCTTAAGTTTTTCAACAATTTAATATCATACCCAAAAGAGACAAGAATTATTACAAACTAAATATAAAGTAAAAAAGTAAAGTAAAGAATGTCTTATTTTGCCAGGCGAAGTTAGGGCTAAGAAGCCTTCTATAACACTTAACCTGGGGACCAACGTCTTAAAGGTGACTTCCTAACCACCACCAATGGCCGGGCAGGCGGGCCGCTTGCAAGGACAGGATCGCAATAAATAATAATAAATAGCCTATGTATGTAATATGTATGTAATTAATATATTGCCTTAAGCAACCTTATATCTACTTATATAAACGTTACATCCGTAATTAATAAAGCAACACCGTAATTAAATTTAAAAATAATTTAAAATTAATTGAATACTCGATGTTACCATATAGTCATTGGTAGAAATGTGGTTAACCATGACAAGCCACGATTACTATGTTATTGTAGGGATTAATATATCACACATGTTCTGTAGCAGGAATTATATTCTCTTAATGCTGTGTTTGACTATATCAAATATTTTATACTGTTATTTTATATAGCTGTAAAAGTTAATACAGTAGTATTTACTACATATTACTTACTTTCTCTGTCCAATGAAACTTTAACCCATCATTACACGACTCTCAACGTTTTAGAAAATGCAATATAACTTCTGCTATTTTATTATTAGCTATTTAATATAAATAAAGCGTTTATTTTTGAAGAATTTTCAATTATTTATGTACCTGACAATAATAATAATAATACAAATATGGTCATAACAAATTTAGTTTATATTAATTAAATTTAGTTTATGTTAATTTTAATCATGTGTTTTATAAATCGTGAGTGTTATAAAATTTATTTATTCAATATGTAAATGAGGTATAGGTAAGACACAACACTGAAATTTAATGTCAAGTAATATCTGGTAAAATCCAAGAGAACATCACACAACGGGTTGTGTATTGCGATTCGATGTGATTGCATGTATGATGTAAGTCTTTAGCTCAATGATTTCATCAAGCTACGTGTGTTATGTCACATTTTAAAGTACTTTATGGTTGTACAAAACGTGTTTATAACATTTATTTAACGGTGATAAAGAGATCCTTAAAGTATTTCAAGAAATAATTATATTTATTTTGTTATACATACCTGAATCTAGAATTTATGATTAAAATCGATTCTAGTTGCAAGTGTTCGTATTTAAATAGTGCAGCGAAGAGAGTTTCAAGTTGCTGAACTTCTTGTGGATAAAATGAAATCAAGTCTGCATGGACCTTAATGTAAAACTAGTAAATGTACAAATATCGATAAAAGAAATATTTTACTTGCGGTAGTTGAAAGTGAATCTTTTTAATATCCATTATGTTTAAAACAATAAACATAGGTTTTATGTACATCATGAGGGCTTGGTTAAAAAGAGGCCGATGAACAATTTGTTAACTTTTAGTTGATTATATGAATGAAGTTTTTTTTATGCTGATGTTAGGCATCAATGATGTTTCCAATGGTATTGCTGGACAAAACAAAACAACGATTTGTCCAGTTATTTCTTGCTCTAACAGTATTCATTGGCTCCAATCATTATAAATAAAATAATTATAAAAAATCAGCTTTTCAATTTGAAAGCATAGTTATTTATTTTTTAACATGATTTTTTTAAGAGTTTTAAAAAAAAATACAAATTAATTACCTAAATATTAGGAATTAAATAAAGGAAAAATTTAGGAAAAAAACACAGCACTCATTATTTGTAAAGTGATGCTCTAACATTAATTTCGTGATTTACAATCTAAAGATTATTTTATAACTATTTATTTCATAGAATCTTGCATACATAGCAATATAAACATAATAAATATATTTATTCAAAAATAATTCACTATAAAAATACTGAATTTATTAATTACTTATTGACAAAATAATATTTTTTGTGGTGTTTTGTATTTTAGAAAAACTTTGAATACAATTTAGTTCACAAGTATTATCAATTGAGTCGACCAAAGTCTAGCGGATTGAACGTTTTCGTACAAACCAAGATGAAGGAATCAAAGTTGCAGAACAGACTGCCTGAGATGTGTATTACGTGAAAGAAATCCTTTTGTTTGAGGAGTGTTGATGTCCTTTTAGAATTCCCTTATCGTGAGAGGTTGGTTCGGTTTACCTTCTATAACAAAGGGCGACTGAATAAAATTTACGTGATTTTCAACCTCCTTGGATGTTTGGAGTAAACATTACTTAGGTCTTACTCGCGTTGAGTGTAGGCCACATAAAAGTATTAAGTTGGTAAATTCATTTATCCTGAGTTAGAAACTAACACAATTCTGTCTCTATTTTGAATGCTTTACAAATCAACAGCACGCCATAACAGTAACAATTTTTTATTGCTTAACAGACTAAATTTCAAGTAAATGTTTTTTTAACAAGTCAAATAACATTTCTCGAGATATCCTGCGGACAGTAATTATACATGTGTTACATTGGCACATGTTGGAATATTTCATGATTGAACACAGTTATTTCAGACATTTACTTATTCTCTGACTTTCCTCGTTCCCATTATGGTTACCCATAAACATATGTAAAAACGTCCTTTACCACTCCGCCATATCCAATGAAGTGATATGCATTATAATCTACATTTTTATTAACTATATTGACGATTAGCCAATAAGATCTTTTGGTAAAATAATTATTTAAGATGGCTTTTCACATTGGTTTTAATTTAAATTAGTTAAAAGAATTTATTCAGTGGGATACTAGATGCATTTAACATAGCTCTTAGTTTATATATTTTAATTATATTTCATTTACACTGTAACGCATTTCGTCTAACTTATATTTTGTAAGGATATACCAGTAAATGCCCAGACTATACACAGGCACCATTAAAGAGCTAATTAACTTAAGATATATTATATGTACATAAATGCGTTTACATTATAAGAAAACGCTAAACACAAATCAACCAATAATATTTTTATTTTACAGTAGAGTACTTGCAGGTGGTCTTTATTTCTTCTGGTCGAAACTTCTCACCGTAATAATCTTCATGATAATTTTTATCCTCGCCATGAACATAAGGGTGAATAAAATCACAGAGTAATAATATTATTACGCTTGAATTATTACAGAAAAGAAAAAATAAGCGGCTTTACTCACAAGTAGCAAGTGAAACCACTATTTATAGTTGAAAAATGCTATCGGTGTTTTACACTGTAATCTGCTAAGAAATTTTGATTCTACCAGAGAGATGTTCATATTACATTTGGATTTTGGTTATTCTATACAAAGTTAATATTATTCATTATTCAAGACTAATAAATGAAGAATAATACTTTAGTTAAATTAATAAAACCGTAAATTTCCTATGAAATAAAAATATTCACCCTCAGACCTAAAAGGTATAAATAAACAAATTTATAAGAGAAAATGAGGCTAAATACATTATAATAAATTACTAATCTCTAATGCATCAATAAATTCTTATAAATTGTAAATACTGTCTTCTGTCCTGTTAATCTTAGAGCAATACAATCAGTAGCAAAATATTAGTAGAAAAATTCTCTAAGTAAATCGTTTTCAAATCTAATTAACTTTATAAAATAAGTATTGATTGCAATGATATGTTTACGATAGTGCATATCAGTTATTTTTTAAGCTAAATAAGGAAAGTAATTTACATGTATACATTACATTACAATATTGCATTATAGATAGATTTCCAATCAAGGATCTTTTATATGCAGTATTTTTTTTCATTATCTTTTTGTATTACTACGGTTACTTTCAAAACTCTCTACAATTATATGCAATAAGTAACATTTAGGTCCTACTAATAAACGATGGATACAATTTCAATTTTGGAGTAATCGGAATGAAAAGAGTCTCAATTCCAACAATATATGTATATTAGACTTGTATTTGCATTGCTTAAGTAACACTAATTTGCGTGGTCTCAACTAACGGATTAGAATTCCATGGTTCTAGCCATTTCATAATCCTGAAAAGTATACGATGTCTTGGATATCAACTTAATTGTGATAGTTGTTATTTGCCAGTCATAAACTGTTCCTGGACGTATTATTTTACTATCATGTACACATTATAGTGATATACAAAAACATTGCATAGTTTTATATCATATGTTTTATTAAAAAATCATTCTAGAACGCCTTTTATTGTCAAGGAAGCGCAAATCCAGGGGCAATTAATTTCCTATACGACTGCTATATAAGTTTGTGAAGGATGTTTTTTGAATTAGTCGCGTTGTATAGGGAAATCTTTAATCAAGAAATCTTATTTTAGTCCTCTTGCATGTACAATTTGGTGCCAAATTAAAACCTGCAAGACATATAAAAGAATAAATACTAGAGAACACTAACATACACATTAGTATAGATTATAAGCAATTGGATACAGTTTTAAAAAAGGAAAATTTAATACTGGATTTATGTTTTAGAAGATTAGTAATTTCCTTTAATTAATTATAATCAACCGAAAAATATGTTCCGGTATTTACAATGTGTAATATACTAGAAAAACACAAAATATATAAATATAAATTAAAGCTAATTAAAGGCCTAACCCGGAGATTATCCTTATGTGGCACAGAATTATAATTTTTTACATGTATATACGAAGAATAGTCCCATAATTAAAGAAGAGTATAAAAGGCTTCATCCCTTAAGTTAAGCCGGTTATTGTAGGCCAATTTTAATTATATAAGTTTTATACCAATCAAACTCTTTTTCTATTCATTTGGCCAGTTTATATCAAATAGTAAAAATAATGCATATGCCGAACTATCATTGATTTATTTTGGCTTCTATACAAGATGTTAAATTGGCAGAGAACAACCAACAACAGTTTGGTTTGATTATTCAGTTATTCATTTAAACACATTATCTGTTTATTTTTGACACACGTTTTATTTATTTTACTCTTGCAATTTTTATTAGTATACAATAGTGATAATCTCATAAGGCCTTTGTTATAATTTGTATTAATACTGTGATAAGCTTATTATATAACATATTGATTAGATGCTATTATAAGAATAGTTAAAGTACTCCTTATAAAAGTACAACCCAAGTGGATTCTCCTTTTTCTAATGCGGTACACCATCGCAATCGATAGATTTTGTTTTTAATGGTTGCGAGGATAAGTATTGTTGAATTAGGTTTCTGAACACTGTTTTAAATTTAAATTTTAAATAGTTAAATTTGAGTTTGCGTTCAATTCTATAAAAACGTGATTTTGAAGCCGAATTTGTTGACTTTTATCTGTTGACGTAGATGAGAAAAAGAAGTGCTACTATAATTTAACTTTTGAAAATACCATGTAAGAAATTTGACTTTACCTGTGAAAGGATTAGCATTCTGGTTGAATTTCTTTCCTTCCCATGCGTAAAAGTGATAAGGGAATAAAATCCAGTAAAATCTTTTAAACTTTTCTTTTAAATCTGTCATTCAACGCTGTGAATCAAGCGATCATCATTTTAATTCATTAAATGTATTCTTTGATACATACTTCAAGAGAATAATATAAATGGAAGAACTTGTAAATTATTTTTCGTTAGAAAGTTTGTCAAAAGTTAACAATGAATAATATCCATTACACTTATTATATTATGACTGTGCCATGTCCTTATATTATGCTCTAGGCTCTGTTTGTGTAGCCCTAATTAGTAATAAGAGTATTCTTAATTTAAAATGAGATTTGACGTTTGGAGCTGCAGTTCATCAAAAACAGTCTTAAACAATTATATGTGTTTATAATGTCAAAATTATACATTATACAAATTATAAACCTGCAAAAGTGGCAAGGCTCATATCCTTAGTAGCTGAATCATACCCAATATTTTAAAGATTAGTATACAAACATAATTTTAGTTTAATCAGAAAATATATGGTACCAATAAAACGATGAAATGTGTGTTGTCTCCATTGCAAAATAATTCGTAATTTATTTATTAAAGTGTCAAGTATTTAGGAGACTTAATTAATAATGGGAAAACAAGCGTATATGTCGAGCCATATAATTTTTACGTTCGGCAGATAAAACATTACAAAGAAAGGGAGGAAATGTGAATGCCAATTCATTATACCCTTTGTTATTGACAGGTTTATTTAGCGATACGTGGAGTAGTATTTCTCAGGAAAAGTATTTCATTAAAAGTAAAAATAAACTGACCGACATAGGTTGAACGTGGAAAGATGATTTGATTTGTTATGAGAATGTACTGAATAATCTTAACTCAATGAACTAGTTGTTACATTTAACCACTCAATCTGAGAACACCACATACGCTTATTTAATAATGTTTCATACCTATTAAGGCTGTCATGACCCTAATTTGAAACGATTTCTATAGTTAAGGGGTTAATAAAAGGAATGATGCTACTCGCCGAAGTCTTTTTCACCAGTCACACGCTCGGATGATATTCTACCAAAATACTGTTACCAGGGTCAACACGCTTTCAATGGGCACTTTTAAAAAGTTGGACTCAACACATTCAACACTAAGAATTCTCCAGCATCCAATTGTAGGAATATCCAATTACACGGTATAACACATATGTCCGGGGTCAAGAAAGACGAACTCCAAAATCTACATTTGACTCTGATCAAGGGGGTTTTATCAGTTTACTCGCCTTTTATGAGTTAACTTCTTACAACATTTAATGGGGAAGTACAGGTAGAGAGAATGTAAGAGACAAATGAATGGCCCCAGATTGAGTAACCACATATTTGCCAATAAAGTACAGTAGCTATTTTTAGTATCTTTTTTCTACTATATGAATATGATGGTCCGATTTAAGCGTATTATGTTAGGAAATATATAATCTGAGAAAATAAATATCGGTTTCGTATTTTTTAACCCTTTTTACATCCTCTCATTATGACCTAAAAACTGAACTAGCAATGCTGAGGATCAATTTACTTTTGGAAAAATGTCGTTTTCGATTTCAAGAAGTCTAGATAGAAGCATGTACGAGAATTTAAAATTGGCTCTCCGGTTGTAAAATATTAGGCTTTCCACAAAAAATGTATCAAAACACACTTTTTTCAATTTTGTTGTGAAAACTTGTTTTTATAATCAAAATACATATACAATTATATCGTATGAAGTAATTCATTCCAACTCACAACCTCTGATGACACAATTGAATTTTATCAGATTGAAATTTTAAGGATGTTGAAAGGTGATGAAATTATACAAAAAGTAACTATTGGATAGAGACATTCCTGTATCTCAAAGACCACATCACGTTTCCTCTGGGATTGTTGGTTCTCAAATACTACATCACGTGTACTCCGGCGATTGTTGTATCTTAAAGACCACATCACGTTTACTCTGGGATTGTTGTATCTCAAATACTACATCACGTGTACTCCGCGATTGTTGTATCTCAAAGACCACATCACGTTTACTCTGGGATTGTTGTATCTCAAATACTACATCACGTGTACTCCGCGATTGTTGTATCTTAAAGAGCACATCACGTTTACTCTAGGATTGTTGTATCTCAAATACTACATCACGTGTACTCCCCGATTGTTGTATCTTAAAGACCACATCACGTTTACTCTGGGATTGTTGTATCTCAAAGACCACATCACGTTTACTCTGGCATTCGTGTATCTCAAAAGACCACATCACGTTTACTCTGGGATTGTTTGTATCTCAAAGACCACATCACGTGTACTCTGGGGACCAACACCCCTTACAGTATAGACTTACTCCGCCTTTACGTCAAACGTGAGAGTGTGGATTTTTCGGTCGTTCATGTAAATCATCTTATGTTTGATATAATGTAATATTCTCACCACATAAATAATTGTGCATTGGGTATGCTATTATATGTTTACTAATTGAACCAAAAGAAAAGGTTTTGCTAGAATAAATCACTTTTAGTGATACTTTATTCAGTCTAAAAGTTTCAAATTAACCTAAAGGTCTCCCTTTCTGATAAGACCTCCTGAATCACAAGTGATGAGTAAATCTGAGTTGTTGTATTATTAGACAAATAATGTAACTGCAGCAAGATGGAATACCTGCAGATTATGGTATCGATATTCATAATATACTTAATGAACAGCTTTCTGATGAATAGACTAAGTTCATTACACAATGACCCTGCCCCGTTCTCCAGATCTAACTTGTTTTGAGCTTTGGGGTAGTTTGACGTATAAGAAATGCAGTTAGCACCGATTTCTCCAGAAGAAATCCAGCATTCAGTAGATCGCTTCTGGGGGTAGATGGAGCTTTGCCCAAAATGGGAAATAGTATGAGCACATGTAAGGTATTTTTGGGCATAATGAGAGACTTGTAACATTATTTAAAAGTGTTCAACTGTCCTATTAAAATTTATTGCACGTATAAAATTATATAAATAGTTTTAAAATAGTTTTTTGCTTACCAATCAAAATCGCTTGAGATAAAAGGCAAAGTTTAAATTTTAAAAAAATTGTATTACTACTAATTTATAATTTTTTCCGATTTTTATACCCTGCGTCATCAACTATATGATTACACATTCATTTATTGGCTAAGCATTAACAAAGGCTATCACTTGTGAGGCCTGAAAATGATTTTTTTTTCTGCCCGCACGATATCTTTGAAACTAACTGAACTTTGGACTTGAAACGTTTGTATTAAGCTTCATTTATGTATTTGGAACATTGTTTATCTCGTGAGATATTTCATCTGTGGACTTATAATTGTATATTAAGATTTATGTCTAAACAGGACAAGAATGAGTTTTGTGATGCTGTAAGGTCCAACCCATGGAATTTTGCTTGGAATTGTTGAATCTTCTCACTGAATAGGCTGACAAAAATATCTCTTTTCTTTTCTTAGCCAATGAGTGTTGAAATATTTTTAAATATACGATATTATGTCGTTAATATGCCAACAATGACATGATATGCCAGTCTTAAATTTTGTATTTAAACCTCAGCACAGTCGGTTACACGACAGGTTATGAGGAGAACTCGTAACTCGTTATATTTTTTATAAATTATTTTAACAAAATATTTTTACTAAACAGTGTAATAAAGCGAGGTTTCTTGTTTTTATCTCAATATTCTTCCTCGTAACCATCCAACATGGTTTTTCAAACTAACTGAAATGTCTTAGATTCTAGGAGGCGTTTTAGTTGTAATTTAAATCATTTATACTCATTTAGGTGTTTCAAAAACTAACGGGATATAAAATTATTAATTACACAACAACTTTATTTGTGTAATTCGTCAGTTTTGAGTCCCAGCCATGAATTAAATAGCATTGAAACTATAAAACATAAAGATTTATATTCAATATTGCTACCACTATCTAGATTTAGAAGTAGAAGGAATTCAGAAATTTACCTTGAAATAGTACTTGAGAAAAAATACTCAAGGTGAAGAACTTCCACATAAAACAATATTTAAAAAACAGAAATACAAGCACAAAATTAAACGGAATATTATGTTTTTTTATATAGAGATTTATCCTAAATTTTCACATTTTGAGCACTGCTGAGAATCAATGCTTTATATATTAAAATCCTTAATGAAAGAGAATAATTAATATAGCTAAATATTACGCTAAGTAGAAAAAATTCTTGCTACTACCACCTCTGAGGTAGGCGTATAGTGGTACCAATAGTTAAATGTAAAGATATATTATATTTTGAAAGATATCATGTATTTACATCAACATAACTGACTTCCCGGTTTAAAATGCTTTATAATACCACAGATATATATTTCATATTTATGGATAATTACGTAACATAAATCTTGTAGAACATTATATAATATTGTTATATTCTAAATAAAAATACAGTTTTATAAATATGCTATGAAATTTTAATCCTTTAACAGGTGGATATAATCAAGCGAACATTTTTGAGAGGTCCATTCCATTAGTAATGATACTCAAATGGTGGTATGTTAATTTTTTCGGCCACTTATATTCTGAATAAAATAGCATAGCCTTAAACATTAAACTAAATTCAGAACTTGTAATTAAAAATACCCATGAAATGCTATGTCTTGTGATATTGAGGGGAGTAGTTGAGAAATTCAGCTTGAGTTTAATTAGAGTTACAATACTTTTATTTTTTAATCACGTTTGCTGTCAGAAAGTATGTCGGAATTCTGAACGGAACTCACTTCCCATTACATGAACAATGAAAGGTAACAGAGATCATTCACAAGCCCTTCACACGTAATGGCCGCCATCTGTCAGCCTCTGTTTGCTGTAATGTTTTGTTTGGCTGCCCTTTAGTAAAAAATATATGGGTAGGGTACGATAAGAGGACCCGGTTTTTTATATCGAACAATATAATCATCGATACCTAATATTCGCATTTCGAATCCTAGTCCTATCAATTGATATAAAAAGTATATATAGCCCTAAACAATAATCATATGTTTCAAATTAAAATATGAGTATATAGGGAAATTCATAAATAAATAAGAAATTATATTAGTAATAAACGAATCAGAACGAGATCGATCAAACAAGAAAACTCATCAATAATTATAAGCCACAATTCATATGGTTTATGTCATAATTATTGATTTATTTATAATTATATATTACTAAGTGTATGTGTAGTAATAATAATTATTGTTATATATACACGTAATCGTATATATGATAATAATACGATTACGTGTATTATTTGAAACTGCTTACAGCTGTTGATATAGATTTATATTAATTGTTCAAAACGATCAGTCAGTATTGAATGGTTATATCGATGGTTATGATTAAGTAATATCGTTTGCTAATTTTGATATAAAAAAAACCCCCTCCGGGTCCGCTTATCGTACCCTACCCCAATATATTTCTCGCTAAATTTTTTAGATATCTGAAATTGTTCTTATCAATGTGCTTTATTTTAAATTTAAAGATATAGTTATCTATTTTAAATTATTTAATGAAATAATTTAATAATTCCCTCGTAACGTTTACCATGTTAACTACTACTTTATGTGAGTCATGTTATATTTGTTTTCGAGAGGAGATTTTATTTGTTTAGTGTTCATTGTTCGTGATGAATGGTTGAAATGTATAGCATAATCTTAGATATTCATCATTGTTGCTGAGTCAGAGAGTTTATAAGGAGTTAAAACACAGTAACATGTATATATGAAGCATTTACAAATATGTACAGTGAATAGAAAATTTTGTCAGAAAAACTATAAAAATAAATAAAAGGACAATGTGAAATGTTATCTTAAGTTTTTCAACAATTTAATATCATACCCAAAAAGAGACAAGAATTATTACAAACTAATATAAAGTAAAAAAGTAAAGTAAAGAATGTCTTATTTTGCCAGGCGAAGTTAGGGCTAAGAAGCCTTCTATAACACTTAACCTGGGGACCAACGTCTTAAAGGTGACTTCCTAACCACCACCAATGGCCGGGCAGGCGGGCCGCTTGCAAGGACAGGATCGCAATAAATAATAATAAATAGCCTATGTATGTAATATGTATGTAATTAATATATTGCCTTAAGCAACCTTATATCTACTTATATAAACGTTACATCCGTAATTAATAAAGCAACACCGTAATTAAATTTAAAAATAATTTAAAATTAATTGAATACTCGATGTTACCATATAAGTCATTGGTAGAAATGTGGTTAACCCATGACAAGCCACGATTACTATGTTATTGTAGGGATTAATATATCACACATGTTCTGTAGCAGGAATTATATTCTCTTAATGCTGTGTTTTGACTATATCAAATATTTTATACTGTTATTTTATATAGCTGTAAAAGTTAATACAGTAGTATTTACTACATATTACTTACTTTCTCTGTCCAATGAAACTTTAACCCATCATTACACGACTCTCAACGTTTTAGAAAATGCAATATAACTTCTGCTATTTTATTATTAGCTATTTAATATAAATAAAGCGTTTATTTTTGAAGAATTTTCAATTATTTATGTACCTGACAATAATAATAATAATACAAATATGGTCATAACAAATTTAGTTTATATTAATTAAATTTAGTTTATGTTAATTTTAATCATGTGTTTTATAAATCGTGAGTGTTATAAAATTTATTTATTCAATATGTAAATGAGGTATAGGTAAGACACAACACTGAAATTTAATGTCAAAGTAATATCTGGTAAAAATCCAAGAGAACATCACACAACGGGTTGTGTATTGCGATTCGATGTGATTGCATGTATGATGTAAGTCTTTAGCTCAATGATTTCATCAAGCTACGTGTGTTATGTCACATTTTAAAGTACTTTATGGTTGTACAAAACGTGTTTATAACATTTATTTAACGGTGATAAAGAGATCCTTAAAGTATTTCAAGAAATAATTATATTTATTTTGTTATACATACCTGAATCTAGAATTTATGATTAAAATCGATTCTAGTTTGCAAGTGTTCGTATTTAAATAGTGCAGCGAAGAGAGTTCAAGTTGCTGAACTTCTTGTGGATAAAATGAAATCAAGTCTGCATGGACCTTAAATGTAAAACTAGTAAATGTACAAATATCGATAAAAGAAATATTTTACTTGCGGTAGTTTGAAAAGTGAATCTTTTTAATATCCATTATGTTTAAAAACAATAAAACATAGGTTTTATGTACATCATGAGGGCTTGGTTAAAAAGAGGCCGATGAAACAATTTTGTTAACTTTTTAGTTGATTATATGAATGAAGTTTTTTTATGCTGATGTTAGGCATCAATGATGTTTCCAATGGTATTGCTGGACAAAACAAAACAACGATTTGTCCAGTTATTTCTTGCTCTAACAGTATTCATTGGCTCCAATCATTATAAATAAAATAATTATAAAAAAATCAGCTTTTCAATTTGAAAGCATAGTTATTTATTTTTTTAACATGATTTTTTTAAGAGTTTAAAAAAAAATACAAATTAATTACCTAAATATTAGGAATTAAATAAAGGAAAAATTAGGAAAAAAACACAGCACTCATTATTTGTAAAGTGATGCTCTAACATTAATTTCGTGATTTACAATCTAAAGATTATTTTATAACTATTTATTTCATAGAATCTTGCATACATAGCAATATAAACATAATAAATATATTTATTCAAAAATAATTCACTATAAAAAATACTGAATTTATTAATTACTTATTGACAAAATAATATTTTTTGTGGTGTTTTGTATTTTAGAAAAACTTTGAATACAATTTAGTTCACAAGTATTATCAATTGAGTCGACCAAAGTCTAGCGGATTGAACGTTTCGTACAAACCAAGATGAAGGAATCAAAGTTGCAGAACAGACTGCCTGAGATGTGTATTACGTGAAAGAAATCCTTTTGTTTGAGGAGTGTTGATGTCCTTTTAGAATTCCCTTATCGTGAGAGGTTGGTTCGGTTTACCTTCTATAACAAAGGGGCGACTGAATAAAATTTACGTGATTTTCAACCTCCTTGGATGTTTGGAGTAAAACATTACTTAGGTCTTACTCGCGTTGAGTGTAGGCCACATAAAAGTATTAAGTTGGTAAATTCATTTATCCTGAGTTAGAAACTAACACAATTCTGTCTCTATTTTGAATGCTTTACAAATCAACAGCACGCCATAACAGTAACAATTTTTTATTGCTTAACAGACTAAATTTCAAGTAAATGTTTTTACAAGTCAAATAACATTTCTCGAGATAATCCTGCGGACAGTAATTATACATGTGTTACATTGGCACATGTTGGAATATTTCATGATTGAACACAGTTATTTCAGACATTTACTTATTCTCTGACTTTCTCGTTCCCATTATGGTTACCCATAAACATATGTAAAAAACGTCCTTTACCACTCCGCCATATCCAATGAAGTGATATGCATTATAATCTACATTTTTATTAACTATATTGACGATTAGCCAATAAGATCTTTTGGTAAAATAATTATTTAAGATGGCTTTTCACATTGGTTTTAATTTAAATTAGTTAAAAGAATTTATTCAGTGGGATACTAGATGCATTTAACATAGCTCTTAGTTTATATATTTTAATTATAATATTCATTTACACTGTAACGCATTTCGTCTAACTTATATTTTGTAAGGATATACCAGTAAATGCCCAGACTATACAGGCACCATTAAGAGCTAATTAACTTAAGATATATTATATGTACATAAATGCGTTACATTATAAGAAAACGCTAAACACAAATCAACCAATAATATTTTTTATTTTACAGTAGAGTACTTGCAGGTGGTCTTTATTTCTTCTGGTCGAAACTTCTCACCGTAATAATCTTCATGATAATTTTTATCCTCGCCATGAACATAAGGGTGAATAAAATCACAGAGTAATAATATTATTACGCTTGAATTATTACAGAAAAGATAAAAAAATAAGCGGCTTTACTCACAAGTAGCAAGTGAAACCACTATTTATAGTTGAAAAATGCTATCGGTGTTTTACACTGTATCTGCTAAGAAATTTTGATTCTACCAGAGAGATGTTCATATTACATTTGGATTTTGGTTATTCTATACAAAGTTAATATTATTCATTATTCAAGACTAATAAATGAAGAATAATACTTTAGTTAAATTAATAAAACCGTAAATTTCCTATGAAATAAAAATATTCACCCTCAGACCTAAAAGGTATAAATAAACAAATTTATAAGAGAAAATGAGGCTAAATACATTATAATAAATTACTAATCTCTAATGCATCAATAAATTCTTATAAATTGTGAATACTGTCTTCTGTCCTGTTAATCTTAGAGCAATACAATCAGTAGCAAAATATTAGTAGAAAAATTCTCTAAGTAAATCGTTTTCAAATCTAAATTAACTTTATAAAATAAGTATTGATTGCAATGATATGTTTACGATAGTGCATATCAGTTATTTTTTAAGCTAAATAAGGAAAGTAATTTACATTTCCATTGTATACATTACATTACAATATTGCATTATAGATAGATTTCCAATCAAGGATCTTTATATGCAGTATTTTTTTCATTATCTTTTTGTATTACTACGGTTACTTTCAAAACTCTCTACAATTATATGCAATAAGTAACATTTAGGTCCTACTAATAAACGATGGATACAATTTCAATTTTGGAGTAATCGGAATGAAAAGAGTCTCAATTCCAACAATATATGTATATTAGACTTGTATTTGCATTGCTTAAGTAACACTAATTTGCGTGGTCTCAACTAACGGATTAGAATTCCATGGTTTCTAGCCATTCATAATCCTGAAAAGTATACGATGTCTTGGATATCAAACTTAATTGTGATAGTTGTTATTTGCCAGTCATAAACTGTTCCTGGACGTATTATTTTACTATCATGTACACATTATAGTGATATACAAAAACATTGCATAGTTTTATATCATATGTTTTTATTAAAAAATCATTCTAGAACGCCTTTTATTGTCAAGGAAGCGCAAATCCAGGGCAATTAATTTCCTATACGACTGCTATATAAGTTTGTGAAGGATGTTTTTTGAATTAGTCGCGTTGTATAGGGAAATCTTTAATCAAGAAATCTTATTTTAGTCCTCTTGCATGTACAATTTGGTGCCAAATTAAAACCTGCAAGACATATAAAAGAATAAATACTAGAGAACACTAACATACACATTAGTATAGATTATAAGCAATTGGATACAGTTTTAAAAAAGGAAAATTTAATACTGGATTTATGTTTTAGAAGATTAGTAATTTCCTTTAATTAATTATAATCAACCGAAAAATATGTTCCGGTATTTACAATGTGTAATATACTAGAAAAAACACAAAATATATAAATATAAATTAAAGCTAATTAAAGGCCTAACCCGGAGATTATCCTTATGTGGCACAGAATTATAATTTTTTACATGTATATACGAAGAATAGTCCCATAATTAAAGAAGAGTATAAAAGGCTTCATCCCTTAAGTTAAGCCGGTTATTGTAGGCCAATTTTAATTATATAAGTTTTATACCAATCAAACTCTTTTTCTATTCATTTGGCCAGTTTATATCAAATAGTAAAAATAATGCATATGCCGAACTATCATTGATTTATTTTGGCTTCTATACAAGATGTTAAATTGGCAGAGAACAACCAACAACAGTTTGGTTTGATTATTCAGTTATTCATTTAAACACATTATCTGTTTATTTTTGACACACGTTTTATTTATTTTACTCTTGCAATTTTTATTAGTATACAATAGTGATAATCTCATAAGGCCTTTGTTATAATTTGTATTAATACTGTGATAAGCTTATTATATAACATATTGATTAGATGCTATTATAAGAATAGTTAAAGTACTCCTTATAAAAGTACAAACCAAGTGGATTCTCCTTTTTCTAATGCGGTACACCATCGCAATCGATAGATTTGTTTTTAATGGTTGCGAGGATAAGTATTGTTGAATTAGGTTTCTGAACACTGTTTTTAAATTTAAATTTTAAATAGTTAAATTTGAGTTTGCGTTCAATTCTATAAAAACGTGATTTTGAAGCCGAAGTTGTTGACTTTTTTATCTGTTGACGTAGATGAGAAAAAGAAGTGGCTACTATAATTTAACTTTTGAAAAATACCAACCATGTAAGAATTTGACTTTACCTGTGAAAGGATTAGCATTCTGGTTGAATTTCTTTCCTTCCCATGCGTAAAAGTGATAAGGGAATAAAATCCAGTAAAAATCTTTTAAACCTTTTCTTTTAAATCTGTCATTCAACGCTGTGAATCAAGCGATCCATCATTTTAATTCATTAAATGTATTCTTTGATACATACTTCAAGAGAATAATATAAATGGAAGAACTTGTAAATTATTTTTCGTTAGAAAGTTTGTCAAAAGTTAACAATGAATAATATCCATTACACTTATTATATTATGACTGTGCCATGTCCTTATATTATGCTCTAGGCTCTGTTTGTGTAGCCCTAATTAGTAATAAGAGTATTCTTAATTTAAAATGAGATTTGACGTTTGGAGCTGCAGTTCATCAAAAACAGTCTTAAAACAATTATATGTGTTTATAATGTCAAAATTATACATTATACAAATTATAAAACCTGCAAATTCATCAATATTGTTAGTCCTGTTCTTGAAATGGTAAAACAGAAATACCCAATTATTTTGGATATTACTGTTCAATTTTAGTCTGTGAAACTTATAAAAGAATTAAAAATTTAACTATGATGACAAGAAATCCCATGTTTGTAGTTTTATTTTGAACTTATAAAACCAATCATATTGAAATTTATTATATAAAATCACTTGATGGAAAAATCCTGACTGAGTTAAAAAACGTTTTTTTCCATGTTGAATGTCACATTTTAAATCATGCATATTTAACTAATCAAATAATCAAATTTTTAAAGAATCAACTAAATTTTATCTCCAAAGTAAACTGTCGAAGTTAAGAAAACACTGACTGTGTCTTCACACAAGTGTATTTATTAATAAACGTTATTTTGTACAAGAAATTGTCGTTTTCATTAAATTTATACCAAATTAAGTTATTTTAAAACTACTTTTTCAAGTAGTCGGTTATATCACCTAATATCATTCCACCGAAGAATAAAATTGATAATCAACGACGTTAGTTTTTTGTTGTTGTTACAAGTAACTATATTTTAATCAGCGTTAACTAACCTTATTGAGACCCTTCAAGTTGCAACTATCAGGCGGTTTATCTATTCTTTTGATGATTATATAACTGTTATTGATGTGCTTATTCGTTGCGTTTGAAAAAAAACAAGTCAAGAAAAGAATAAACTGAAGATAAAATTCACGTTAAATATTTTTGATTCCCTAAAATTTTACACTCCATCACAGCAAGCGTGGTTGATGACCAATGAATGTCTCATAAACACTTTCTATATCTATTTAAGAAAAACAGTTTTGTTTCTTATAAAGTGTAAATTCACTATCGGCTTATTTTGCCGCAGGGACGTATTGTCGGCGATGTTGTTGATAGACTTGTACCTATATTGGTTTGCTGTTCCGTTATTGTATGTGAGGATGTGGTAGAATATAAATCATTCCTATATGCTGGTAATAATTAAAACAGGGCTCTAGATTCTATTTGTTTTACAGTTTCACTGAGCCCAAACAATTTTACATGTTTCACTAATAGTTTGGGCGATACTAGGGGCAGCCAGACTCCAAATATAAATATTTCACACCCCTGATCTAATGTAAGTATTGTGTAACCTGATTTGATTGTTCTATTTCTTTAAACTGATTGTTTATTTATTAACCTAATCAATATTATTGTTACCATTATTTTATATTTCACTTATAATTGATATAAAAGTACCATCCTACTGAGGTATAAGGATTTTTGGTAAGAGATTGTTATCATGTGTGCTCAAAAACAGCAAACAAGAAATAATTAAAAATATGTGTGGACGTGTCATTTAATTTAACTAAAAATACTTTTTAGATATATAAAAAATATATTAACAATCAATTTTGTAATTTCCACGATTACTTTGCTATACAGTTTTGTATAATGGCCTCTATGCTCATTTGGCCTTAAACTACATAAGAGATGTGCTGATATATCATTGTTCTTGTGATTACTGTTTTAATAATATCGCTAAATTATATTACGTGTTTAGAAACAATTCAGAAACATTGAAAAACAAAGGTACTTTTTGATAACGGTTTTCGGCCATATCATTTAAAATTTAATTACTTTCAGTAAGCTACTATAGTAGAAGACATTTTCATTGCTAGCCTGGACTTTTGGATTTATTATTTATCAATAAGATAATGAGATCTGAATAAATAACTTTAATACTAGAGACAACACGAGTATAACGTGATACACTGTTGAAGGATACATGACGGGTTAGAGACTGAACGAGAGACTGTGTGTGCGTATTTCATTAAACCTCCGCCTGACAAGATTGTCACTGTGGGACATTTAATAATATCAAGTTTATCATAAGCAACTAGCTCTACTGACTAATCTCAGCTTAATAATAGTATATGGTGTGAAATATATATTTAGTTTTTGAAAATTAATACTTACTGCGTTGGATCCTTTAAATTATAGTAGTGAAACGATCGTACCCTAATCGATGAGATCACGTTATTTAATACTGTAAATCGTATTTTTTAACAGCTTGCTATGTTTTTTTGACAAACATAAATATTTAGCGAGAGAAATTTTTCTTAGTAAGATAACGTTTTTATTACAGCAGCATAAACAACATGATGCTGCGGCGTGAAAATAAGTCGCGTGTGTCCCGTCCTGTGTTGATCTTATGCCAAACCCAGTATATTAAGTTTATAATTCTCTCAAAGATGCGGTGCAGTATTTTGTTACCCATTTTAATAGATAACAGGAGACTATAACTTTATATTTCAATATATTTTAGACAAATATATTTTAAATAACCAAAAATTAGTTTAATTGCGTTTATGAGTTGCATTGAAAATCAAATATAACACACTGACATATTTGATAATATATTTACTAGTTGTGTTTCAGTTCATTTACTATATTTTTATAATATTCTTTATTTACTGAAATTGAATCATTATGTGCAAGTAAAGATCTTATAATAATTTAACTGTCCTTATTTAGTTTAAAACGTTTAGAACGATTCATACAAAAACACTTTTGGTAGATAACACTATTATTTATGAGAGAAAACAAACTCTGGTAAATTATTATTTCTAGATTTGTAATAAAGTTCAATTTTCATAAACGTTAGGCAACTATTACTAGGATATTTTCCGGACATTTACCATAATTCAGTGATACATGAATTCAAAGTCATCGCAAGAAATCACTGAATGTTAGCCAATGTCCGGAAAAATCATGTTTTCCTTCACAAACCTTCAAAAGTAAAATATTTAGCAATACCTTATGCATATTAGTGTAAAAAAGAGTACTGCGCCCACTACTTGTGTTAGATAATGTTATAACTATTATTTTCACTGATAATTTTAGTTTATAGTTTAATTTATAAATGGTATTTATGAATCATTAAAAACATATTTTGTAATTATTTAAGCTACAAAAGTCATAGTTATTATGATTATTAAGACAACTGTTATTCAATTAAAATAGTTGCTTCAGTTTTAATACAGGGACACTTCTTTTCTGTACGGTACTTATACCAGTCATATGATTTTATATAATTCTGCATTGAATATGATCCCATTAGAAGCTCCGAGACAATTTGAATGAAATCCAAATGAGACATTTACCTAAAGAATTTCAAGAGCATCACGTAAAAAACAACCAAATAAGGCAGAGATTTTTAATTAATTGGAATTTGTAATGCCCCGCACGAAGAGGGTTTACTCTCTCCTTTTAGCTGCCGTGAAATTAACTACCTTCTTTATCTTGACATATATTTTTAATACCTTACGAAATTTGTTATTTTTGTGAGATGTGGTATAGTTTCGTTTTATCTAAATTTATTAGTATATTAAAGCTCATCACAACTAATTTTACTGTCCACTATTTAATTATTTTACTAAAACACTCCTCTGTAAACTTTAAAAACCAAAATTTTTCACAAATTTCTTAGTCGTGAATTTTATATTTTAAGGGATGTTAAAAAATAATATTGTATTGAAAGTCAAAAATGTATTTATTCGAATTTATTTTATTAACTTTTTTAAGATCATTTGAATAATAAATCTTCTAAAGTAATTTTTTTATTATATTATATTAAACTAAGTTGCCCTATTCCAAACGTTTTTTTCCTATTGATGATAAAGTTTCTAGGAACTAAAATAATTATTGTTTTCTGTGCACAAGTTAGCATACATGTATGTTGTTAAAATTTTGTCATACCATTTTATTAAAAAACTATGGGACGAATTACAAACACAATAAGTTTTTTACTAAGTAATTAAATCTTGTTTACTTTATATGTAACCTATAAGTTCATGTCTGTCAGGTCTGTAACCTCTGAAGTCGACAAATCTTTTTTCTCGTTTTACATTACAAGTACAAGTAATTCAGTTACTTTTTATTCAGTTTGTGTGAGTCCGAAGATGTACTCATTGAGTACGAAAAGCCTCACAAAAATAAAAAGTTTATATTATTGGAGAGTTTTGTTTAAATTAATAGAGAACATGAATAATATTCCATTTGATATAAAAGTTTTAGTGCTTAATTGTTAGACTAATATGATCAAAAAACCAAGTGAATAAAGTTTGAATGTAGATGTGATGTAACAATTAATTCGATTTTACATGAAAGATTTACTTGATATTAAGAGTAGGGATTCAAACCACTACGTTTTGGATTTTTATCTCGAGTAATAATACTATCAGAAGTCTTTTGAATTTTGTGTTAAGATTTTAAGAGGTTTTTCTAATAAAGTTTTGTTTAATTTAAGCATTTTTTTACCTAACAGCCTGCTACTATTGCTAATGTATGCATATAGTTTGTATGAATTATGTTTATTTAGAATAAAAATCTTTACGGAATTTGAATATTGTTACTTTGTTGGTTTTTTTTTCATGAAAATATTCATTAAAGGCATATACAGATGACCTAATACTTTATAATTCAACTCTGTGGTATTTTATTTTTTTCATGCTTAATGTTTTATCTAATTTTTAACCAATTATAAACACCCTAAATATTAGCTTTTAACATGAACCATATGAATGACTTATTTTTCAATATGCAAAAGGAACTTTATAGAGCAAAGTCACCTTATATAAATAAAATGAGCAGAGTTACATAGAATATCCATATAAAACTGCAGTATTATTGCTCATAAAAACATTCACTAGTGCAGCTGAAGTATGTCTATAAAAGAAATATTAATGCTATAAAAGCGCAATCCCCGGATAACTCAAGTACATCACTATTTACTATTCAATTCTACGTTTTGTACCTATATAAGATGTACTGGAATATTTAATCTAAATGTAAAAGCTACGTTTTTGAGGTCAATCAACTATTTTTATCCCTTATAAAAGTGGGATTTTCTTATGTGAGAATCGAACACAAATGAGAATAATTTCTGTTATTGTGTTATTTTCAAAACAATTTTCTGTTCTTATGTCGATTATGAGTGTCAGTTAACGAAGGGAATTTTAACTTATTATACTGTGTGAGACTCACGCCATATACTTGAAGAATGCAATAAACAGTCGTTGTTATTACTTAGTCCGCTAGATGGCGTAGCTCTACACATATGTACAAGTTTTAAATAAACATTCTACCTGTGCCGTCTAGATCACTCTGCACATTTAATCTTGCTCAGATCGGTGAACTTTTTGCACCTAACATTATTTGAGTAAATTGAATTGCTTGAGGAAATCTGTTTAACCTCCACAACAAATGGAGATAGACAATTCCAGTCCAGAGTAAAGTCAGGAAGATTTCATTGATGCCAGTAAAAGATTTCAGCTCATACAAAAAATGCCCTATAATATTAACTTAAAACCGGTTTTCCTTTTCCTGCACCACACTCCTGCTTTTTCATGTTTATATTACAGTAATTACTATACAGCTTTTAAACAAGAAAACGCTATGAAGAGTATTTTTTATCGTTTTTTTATAGTCATTTACCATTCATGAACTAATTTCCATTCATATTAATATACTGATTGCAGCGTAAATAATCACTCCTTAAGTCAAAAAATCATCGATTTTCCTTGCTCGCTTGTCAGGCGTGGTCTATTTATTGTCCGGCTCTTCAGAAGTATGCTGGAAAATAATCTAGCAAAGTTATCATTGACACATTGCAAAATAATAATACGAAAAAAGTATTACTCACAAAATAGCCAGATACGATGTCTAATTTAGATAATACTTTTGCAAAACACATATTGACATAAAGATCTGTAATAGCCGTAGATTGTACGTAATATATATATAAAAGAAACTTAAATTCAAATTTAATATTTAGGCAGTAAATTGAAACAGTGTTTGAGACTTGGAATGTTTAATATTCTAGTAATCCATTTAGAATGCAAGCAATTACAATTCAAGTGTAAGGTATAAATTGATATATCGTTAATATAAATTTGTGAGAGGATATTCGCTCATGGTATTTTGTGATCTGCAGTAGGAAACCACCTACCAAGCGGAGCTAGATGGTCTTGTCAATCCTTAAAAGACCAGTGGGACGTATCCCTGAGTGATTTTTAATATTAGAATAGGCTTATATTCATCCCAGGGACAGTAAGAATGTTTATGTAAAATGTCAGAACAATCGGGTGAGTAAATTACGCTTAGAATGAAAACAAAGAAACATAAGTTCTTTCGCATTTAAATATTATTACGATAATAATCCATCTATGGATTATACAGGGCCCGGACCAAAAATGCTAATTTAAATATATTTTTAAAATATAAGTTATTATTAGTTGATTGTAGAAAAATTACATATTATTATTATTTTTTGCTTCACTTAGGACCTTTTAAAAGCTACTATGGCATAAATATGTAATTATTGTTGTTTTTTATTGCTCCTTATTTAATAATTTCTTTTGGTTACATGTTAACATTATTGTTTTATTTAATTTATGTTAAAAATGTCTTTCCTTTCATTGTTTTAGCTCAGAGTTAAAACCAATATTTCATTAAAGTCTATATTTTTTCTGTAACAATATTTTGTCTGTTGACTTATTTATCACGGTATAATTTAACGAACAACGATTATGCTCGTTCTAACAACGTATTAACAGTGTCTAGCAGTAAGAGGCTTAACTTCCACAAATCCTGCTGCTCCGTTACTCCTACTCTATTATTTATTATCCTTTTTAAATACCAGGTAAACCCTTCAGCGTACAACGAGTGGAATTCTAGTGGCTTAAATAAGGTAGTCTATGTCTTTTCAAGGAGTTGCATTAAGGGGATTCAGCACCCAAAAACAGAATTTTTACAAAATTATTTTTCTTTCATGTTATAGAAAATTTAATTCTAAACAAGAAAATACCCTAATAATGCAAATAAATGCATATTTGGGTGTGTAATCTGTATTTTTCTCAAGCGCTGCAAGCGTTTGAAATTCACATTATTGTGTGAGGCTAGCACGTTGCG
This sequence comes from Homalodisca vitripennis, assembly GCF_021130785.1. Taxonomy (NCBI): domain Eukaryota; kingdom Metazoa; phylum Arthropoda; class Insecta; order Hemiptera; family Cicadellidae; genus Homalodisca; species Homalodisca vitripennis. Next base: position 152,777 of record NW_025776441.1, read on the forward strand.
TCTGTGTTGTTTTGCAATAAAGCCTGTAGGCTTTGTATTTTTCATTTGTACGTTATATAGTGCTACATTAATTCTAAAAACATTCTGTCTTTAGTTTTAGAGATCTATGACGTACCAATAGCAACAATGTTCTTTGTTTTCCCCATCTGTCAAAAATATAAAAATTAGTTTGCTTTCTGCTTTGTAGTTGTTTTGTTTTGTTGTTCAACGGTGCTTCTATAAGTAAAAATAATAGTTTTTATTTGCTTTTTCTTAGTGAAATGGGTATAAAAAGTAAGAAGACGCTTTCTCTCAATCAAAGAAATGCAAAGAACATTTCAGAGAGATGGGAAAGAGTGTGAATTCTGGTGATACCTTAGACCTAGGCCTAGGCCTAGGGTGTAGTGTGAGTGAACCTGTTCCCAATAGAGAAACAAATGAAGGTACTAGTGATGAAGATGGACCAGTTTACTAAAAAAATCTGGCTTTGCTTTATTTAGTAGTTACAATAGTGTAGTAGAAGTAGATAATAATGCTACAACTTACATCTTAGTTGACCCCAAACAACTAAAGCAGTTTCTTGGTGGGTTAGCCGCCCTCAATGCAAATTGCCAAGTGGCAATTGAAACTAAATATATCAATGGATATGCCATTTCAATACACAGTGACTTGTTCCGAGTGCGAGTTTAGTGATCAATTTAACACTTCAACCCGAATACAACAGACGGCTGAAACTGAGAAACCAAAGGACCGATCGTTTCGACATAAACCGAAGGATGGTTCATGCTTTTTCTTCCATGGTAAAGGCCTAAGCGCTTTGGAAAAATTTTCAATGCATATGAACATGAAACCCATGCAAAGTAAGGCCTATAGCTCTCACAAGAAAGCTTTTGTTATCCGCAGTGACCCGTAATGTTCAGCGAAATCTAGAACTCGCTCGGTGTGAAGTGCGCAAGGCAAATACTTTGCTAAACGGATGATGTCGCTGACCCAGATAAACCAATCGAACTCACTGTAAAGCTTTGATGGCAGCTGGCACAAAAGGGGGTTATCAGCAAAATATGGAGTAGGATGTTGCATCGAGATGAACACCGGTCTTATTATTGGACTTTGAAAGTACAGTCAAAAATATTGTCAAAGCTGTCCATGTAATGAGTAACAAACTAAAGGACATACCTATCGCTCTAGAAGAGTGGATGAAAAAGCACAAGCCGAAAAGTGAAAAAAAAACTATGATGTTTCTTCACCTGCAATGGAGGTCGTCGCAGCCGAAAGAATATGGTCTCGGTCACTTGATTACGGCTTCAAGAAAAAAACCCTCATATCGGACGGAGACGCAAAAAACACTTATCACGCTATCCAGAACAACATTGGAAGTGTGGAAAACATGAAAGAAGCAGTTTTTTTGCAACTCTAGGTCACTGCATGTCAACCGACAAAAACCCGCTGCACAGTAAATGTCCAAAAGGCGATACGTCTTGGTGTTTTTTACCAAAAGAAAATTGCAAGAAAAAAAAGGCCACCACACGAAATCAAAACTCCTCTTAGAGAAGATCTAGTAGTAGCCAAAATTATGCCGATATACCAGAGGCTTGGCTCAACAACTTTCCTGTCTCAATGCGTTGATGGGAAAACACAAAACGCAAATGAGGCCCTTCACGGCGTGTTGTGGTCAAAATTGCCCAAAAACTACGTTTGTTTTAAAAAGTACTCTGCTCCTTAGAATCAGCGATGGAATTTGCACCTACAATGCTGGGTATTTGAAAACCGTAAAAGACAACACCGTAAAGACTAATGGACTTTGGACGAGGCCAGGTGCAAACAGCGCTAAAATCGCCAAACGTTTTGACGCTCTCAGACTGCGCGCATCGCAGAAAAAAGGAAATGTGAAAAGTACCAAGACTACAAAAGAAAGAGAAGGCTAGCAGTGATGATGAAGAAGAAAGGAGACTTAGAAGAGAAGGAACATCATATGGAGCAGGAGAGTTTTAAAAGTAAGTAAAATTTATATTTTGTCGTTGCGATATGCTATGTAAAAATGTTTCTAAAAAACACACTAAAAAATTTAAAATGCATAACATATACAAAATTTGATATAGGGAAGTGCCTAATAGGTACTAAATCACTGTTCAGTATCATTGTGCTTCATAAGTTTATTGTAAAAGCCAGCGATTATCCGTGAATAGAATTTTTCGTGGATATTACAAGATAACGGTTGAAGATAAATAGATGAAAGGTTTTTCTGCACCACTACAGTATCATTAGGCACAATTTCACATATTTTTAACCATATTGGGTAGATACTTATGTGTAAAAAAATTGTAAATATAGTTAGTGTAATTTGTTAAGACATTTTCCTAATTTATAACTATTTGTTAATCTAATAAAGTTATGAAAATACATGAATATTTTGTACCCGTTATTACCTATAATTTGAAACCAAAATCATTAAAATTGGTTGAGTGTTTTCTGTAGTTATATCAATTTAAAAAAGTTAAAAAAAAACCATTTTTACTAAAAATAACTGGTTTTTTATGGTAACGTATAAGAGAACAAAAATCCCGGAAAAAAGTTTTTTGGTCATTATTTGGCATTTACAATAGTAAGAAATACAACAAAAAAGTAATAACTAAGAAATAAAGAAAAAACATTTTTGGTACTGAATCGTCTTTAAAAAAGCAATAATATTAATTACTATAGAACGAGGTACACTATTGCAATCCTGAATTTGAAAAAATTGTTGTTTAATACAATTAGACCTGAGACATATTGTTTACAATTTAAATGGGCATAAAAGATTAGTTTCTTGTAATAACACTAGTAGTAGGATTACTTATTGAGATCTCCTTACATTAATAATAAATTTTAAAGTAAAACAGCTAGGCCTGCAACAATATGTCTCTTACTATAATGACTAGGACAGTACGGTAAGAAAAATTATAAATGAGTAGCAAAACCATTGTATTTGTAAAAAAATCAATTCAATGTACTCTTTTCTACTTACACACTCGTTGTTGCGTATACAGCTCATTTCTTAATGAGGCACAAGTTTTTCAGTGTTAATGTTATAGTAATGTGCCACTATTCAATTACGAAATGAATATACAGCACATTTTAGTGTTTCGTTACTATAGCACTTGCTCTTTCCGGAAAATTCGTTTGCTAGAACATACATCCTTGAGCGTTGTAGCGTGTTGGGATCGAACATAGATATTAAAAAAATTGCGCATTTTCAATATAATTATTCACGTAAGAAAGTCTGATGACATGGATGTTGAAGGACATTTCGTATACATTTAGGGGATACATATTAGCATCAATTTTATGGTACTAGATGACACCCTTGTTGGAAGTGAAGCTGGCTGGCACCCGAAAAGTTCTTCGTTTGTGATGAACACAACATATTTTTGTACGAAGTCACAGATGCCTTAACCAAAACACGCACAGGTTTATATATTGTTTTAAAAAAATAGTATAAAGAACAGTAATGTAAAACACTTTTAAGAAAAAGTTCTAAAATACCAACTACTTAATATAATCACTTTTAGTATTTCTTAAATAAAATAAAATAACTTAATTCAAAATGCAAACTCAACTTTTTTATGGGGCGTTATTTTACGCTTGAAAACAAATCATTACTAAAATCGAATTATCTCTAAAATTCTTAAAAGGTTTTAAATTAATTAAACTTACAATAGAACCGTTTAATTAAAAGCTTCAGAATTATTGAAATAGTAATATAAAATAACATTTTAAAGGCACATTCTCGAAAATTAAACCCGTATCTTGACGTTTTAAACAGATAAAAGTTAATAATACCTGACGACGTGACAGCGCTAGAATACTTAACTCAGAACTTAGCGCCGCCTTTAATATTTTAATGCAGTTACCCAACTCCTGCAGTGATACCAACCCGAGGTGTTTTCGAAGTTTGCGATATTATTCATAAGCCTTTAATTTTGAATATAAATTTCTGTAAAATTGATTTACTAATCTGGAATTAAAATTATTCATTGTTTGAAGTTTTATAGTTTTCAATGTGTTTTTGTTAAACTGGGATAAAAATACAAGTAAAGTAATTCTATTGATAGAACATTTTGTCTGTAAAATTCATTCAAAAATATATTTAGCCAAATTGATATAACCAGCTAACATCAGCCAGCTGAGATAACCAGCTAACATCAGCCAGCTGG